>NC_080482.1:15807500-16107500 GCF_030265055.1 Doryrhamphus excisus | reverse complement strand
CAGCACCCCCCATGACCCTTGTGAGGAAAAGCGGTAGAAAATCAATGAATGAGTTCTCCTCCTAGTTTGTGTGGAAGTGGTAACTTTTTGGCTTCTTATTTTGTCTTTCCCCACCCTCGGCCATCTCTGTGTGGAGTTTGCATGTTCTCCCCGTGCATGCGTGGGTTCTCTCCGGGTACTCCGGTTTCCTCCCACATTCCAAAAACATGCTAGGTTAATTAGCCACTCCAAATTGTCCATAGGTATGAATGTGAGTGTGAATGGTTGTTTGTCTATATGTGCCCTGTGATTGGCTGGCCACCAGTCTAGGGTGTACCCCGCCTTACGCCCGAAGACAGCTGGGATAGGCTCCAGCACCCCCCGCGACCCTCGTGAGGAAAAAGCGGTAGAAAATGAATGAATGAATGTATTACAGAAAAATTGGTTCTTTTTTTAGATTGGGGAAAGGGATTATTATTATTATTATTGTGGGAATAAAGTCGTGGATGGACGGATGGATATGACAAAGATACAATTTACAAAGATTATCTAAGAAGGAAGTTGAGATTTTCGGAAAATAAACAACAGTAAAATGTAAACAGTAAAATGGGGAGTTGAAGAGTGAAGTTGATCTTATTAATATGGGAATAAATATTACGGATGATAAGTAATACATGTGGGAATAAATATATAATAATGAAAAAAAAATGTACAAAAAATTAAATAAATAGTTGAAAAAAAACAGCTGTAATTTACAACAATATAGTCCAAATATTAACAACAACATGAAAAACGAGAATAAATAAAAATAATGTAATTTTAGTAGCAGAGTGTTGAAATATTAAATAACAAAACTGCTTTTTTAAGTCATATCCAGAGAAACAAAACAAAAAAAAAAACAAGATAAAGTTGTCATTTTTAGAAAATTATAGTGGAGAAAAAGTTATACTATGGGAATAAAGTCAAAATATTACCCCCAAAAGTTTATATTTGGACAATTTAAAAAGACAACAAGCATAAATGTGGCATAAAAAATAGCAGAGAGTAAAGTTGATATGAATAATACACTTTTGGACACCACACATTTAAGATATCACTTCCTATTAACAGCATTACTTCCAAAAAAGAAAAGAAAAACTATAAATAAATAGATGTACCGTACCGAGCTGTCCAAAGAGCCGTTCCCATCAGTGTCATAGAGACGAAACATGACTGTGTAGACAAGAAATAGAAAAAGGACAAACATTAACCTCGAGAGAAACATCATGTGATTCCACTGGCAACCTTGAAAAGTTGCATAACATTAATCCATTCAGCCGACAAGCTTCAAAATGTGTTTTTTTTTTTTTTGTGTGAGCCAACCACGCACGTACGGATCACCATGGAGACTAAAAAATCACAAGGTCGCTGTGGTCGTCCCGGGAAGAGAACAACGACGAGGACATCACGAGGACATGACGTCACAAAGAGCGTCAAACAGAAAGAAAACAATTATTCAACGACACGTATTAAATTCATATGGAGAGGTTTCATTTGGGTGCCAAAATTCAACACATATAATATCACTTAAATATTATTAAAATAATTATTACAATTAAATAAATTAATTAAAATGTGAAATAATTCTTAAAATCCTTAAAAATGTGAGTGTGAATGGTTGTTTGTCTATATGTGCCAAAATTCAACACATATAATATCACTCAAATATTATTAAAATAATTATTACAATTAAATAAATGAATGAAAATGTGAAATAATTCTTAAAATCCTAAAAAATGTGAGTGTGAATGGTTGTTTGTCTATATGTGCCAAAATTCAACACATATAATATCACTCAAATATTATTAAAATAATTATTACAATTAAATAAATTAATTAAAATGTGAAATAATTCTTAAAATCCTAAAAAATGTGAGTGTGAATGGTTGTTTGTCTATATGTGCCAAAATTCAACACATATAATATCACTCAAATATTATTAAAATAATTATTACAATTAAATAAATTAATTAAAATGTGAAATAATTCTTAAAATCCTAAAAAATGTGAGTGTGAATGGTTGTTTGTCTATATGTGCCAAAATTCAACACATATAATATTACTCAAATATTATTAAAATAATTAGTACAATTAAATAAATGAATGAAAATGTGAAATAATTCTTAAAATCCTAAAAAATGTGAGTGTGAATGGTTGTTTGTCTATATGTGCCAAAATTCAACACATATAATATCACTCAAATATTATTAAAATAATTATGACAATTAAATAAATGAATGAAAATGTGAAATAATTCTTAAAATCCTAAAAAATGTGAGTGTGAATGGTTGTTTGTCTATATGTGCCAAAATTCAACACATATAATATCACTCAAATATTATTAAAATAATTATTACAATTAAATAAATGAATGAAAATGTGAAATAATTCTTAAAATCCTTAAAAATGTGAGTGTGAATGGTTGTTTGTCTATATGTGCCAAAATTCAACACATATAATATCACTCAAATATTATTAAAATAATTATTACAATTAAATAAATTAATTAAAATGTGAAATAATTCTTAAAATCCTAAAAAATGTGAGTGTGAATGGTTGTTTGTCTATATGTGCCAAAATTCAACACATATAATATTACTCAAATATTATTAAAATAATTAGTACAATTAAATAAATGAATTGAAATGTGAAACAATTCTTAAAATCCTAAAAAATGTGAGTGTGAATGGTTGTTTGTCTATATGTGCCAAAATTCAACACATATAATATCACTCAAATATTATTAAAATAATTATTACAATTAAATAAATGAATGAAAATGTGAAATAATTCTTAAAATCCTTAAAAATGTGAGTGTGAATGGTTGTTTGTCTATATGTGCCAAAATTCAACACATATAATATCACTCAAATACTATTAAAATAATTATTACAATTAAATAAATGAATGAAAATGTGAAATAATTCTTAAAATCCTTAAAAATGTGAGTGTGAATGGTTGTTTGTCTATATGTGCCAAAATTCAACACATATAATACCACTCAAATATTATTAAAATAATTATTACAATTAAATAAATGAATGAAAATGTGAAATAATTCTTAAAATCCTTAAAAATGTGAGTGTGAATGGTTGTTTGTCTATATGTGCCAAAATTCAACACATATAATATCACTCAAATATTATTAAAATAATTATTACAATTAAATAAATGAATGAAAATGTGAAATCATTCTTAAAATCCTTAAAAATGTGAGTGTGAATGGTTGTTTGTCTATATGTGCCCTGGGATTGGCTGGCCAACAGTCCAGGGTGTACCCCACCTCTCGCCCCAAGAAGACAGCTGGGATAGGCTCCAGCACCATGAATGAATGAATGGTTGAATTGAGTTCATTCAGATTTGATTTAATTAAGAAATGAGCAAATGAATGAATGACTTCAGATTTTAAATTTCAATTATTTTGTTCTGAATAGTGGGAAAACGGTTTTCCGTACGGCAATACTTCCTCTGAGGGCCACGATGAATACATACATACATAATACAGTAAATGACCAGCTTTCTTCACTACAATGTACTAATTGTGTCTTGATTGCTAATTCCTTTATCTTGTCAGATATTCAATTTCATTGTTATGAAACTATTTAAAAAATGACTACTTTGCTCATTTAGTTAATATATTTATATTTAATGCAGACTTTGTAAATGGCCAGCAAAAAAAACAGGTCAATGATACAATCCAAAAAGTACTGAAGTTGTCAGAGCGGCCAGCAGAGGGAGCCCTCCACCCGAAAAAACACTGGTGACTTCCTGCCTTCCTTCACTTCATGAATGATGAATTATTTAGTCACTCAAATGATTTATCAAAGGCAGGTGTACAATAAACTCTGTAAATAAATGGTGTGAAAGTGCGGTTAAGATTTGTCATATCATATATATATCCTATACCTGTATATGATATGTATATGATATGTATATGATATGTATATGATATGATACAATATGATGAGGTGAATGGAGGACACTCACACTCCAGCTTGTCCTCGGGCCGTCCTCCTTCCAGGAGGGACAGGTAGCACACGATGTCTTTGAGCTGCACCGTGCTCTCGAACCTGGGGAGGGCACTCATCTTCAGAGGGGTGGAGTTGCTTTTCATCAGCTTGAGCCCTGCATGGGGGGCGAGGGGGGGGGGGGGGGGGGGGGGGTGGCACCCGAGGGGAACAAAGGTCAAAGCCGTGTCCGGAAGGTCTGTCATCTGTCACTGGGAGGCTTGACAACAGGGATGGATCAATAGCGGGAGGGGCAGGCTCTTTACAATTAAAAGGTCAATTTGCCTTTGTCTCCGGCTTGTTGGTGGGAATGTTACAGTAAACCTCGGATATATCGGACTCGGATATATCGGAAATTCGCTCACAACGGACAGATAAAAAAGAAGCGATTTTTCTGTAATGCATTTCCAATAAAAATTCATTGCATATATCGGATTTTTTATAACGGATTTCGCCTATTTCGGACAAAATCTCCAGTCCCGTTCCAATGCATTTCCATGAAATTTCCCTGGCATATATCGGATGGCCGCATCGTGGCGCTCCGATTCGCCGAATCGTGACAGGCCGCTATACGACGTCATTTGCAGCGTTTGCAGCGTTGCCTGCGCGTCCAGGTACATTGGAAACATAGTCAAGGAAGTGCCTTTTTATAACGGATAAAATCCCATTTACGCATATACCGGATATAAATCCCATATATGCGTAAAACGGACATTTTCCGGTATACGCATATAACGGATTTCGCTTATATCGGACAAAACCAGTGGGAACAATTGAATCCGATATATCCGAGGTTATTCAATGTCTTATATGTTTTCAATTCATGCAAAAACATATTCAAACAAAACCAACAACTCATGTCTTAATGTCAAATGAAATATCAGATTTTGTGGTATTTTTCTTTTACATTTACAGCCATTTTAATGCATGAATTATTTATATGCATGTACTCATTATTATATTCCTCTTTTCCTCAACAAAAATGCAGCAAGAAATTCCCTTAAAATGTACTTTGGACATGGAATTATATCTATTCATGTTTCAGCAGGTGACACGCCATATTAAACAATAAAAATGTGACTTAAATAAAAGTAGAAAATAAATAAATCAAATAAGTAAATACTTCAATACACATGTAAATAGTAACAAAATACAAATAAATATTAAAATAATCACAAAACCGAAAAATGAAGAAGACCTATTTAAAAATGTAATAAAATATATTTCAAAACATTCATTCATTCATTCATTTTCTACCGCTTTTTCCTCACAAGGTTCGCAGATGTGCTGGAGCCTATCCCAGCTGTCTTGGGGCGAGAGGCGGGGTACACCCTGGACTGGTGGCCAGCCAATCACAGGGCACATATAGACAAACAACCATTCACACTCACATTCATACCTATGGACAATTTGGAGTGGCTAATTAACCTAGCATGTTTTTGGAATGTGGGAGGAAACCGGAGTACCCGGAGAAAACCCACGCATGCACGGGGAGAACATGCAAACTCCACACAGAGATGGCCGAGGGTGGGGAAAGACAAAATAAGAAGCCAAAAAGTTACCACTTCCACACAAACTAGGAGGAGAACTCATTCATTTATTTTCTACTGATTTTCCTCACAAGGGTCATGGGGGTGCTGGAGCCTATCCCAGCTGTCTTGGGGCGAGAGGCGGGGTACACCCTGGACTGGTCGCCAGCCAATCACAGGGCACATATAGACAAACAACCATTCACACTCACATTCATACCTATGGACAATTTGGAGTGGCTAATTAACCTAGCATGTTTTTGGAATGTGGGAGGAAACCGGAGTACCCGGAGAAAACCCACGCATGCACGGGGAGAACATGCAAACTCCACACAGAGATGGCCGAGGGTGGAATTGAACCCTGGTCTCCTAGCTGTGCTCCAAGCACTTGACCGCCGTGCCGCCTATTTCAAAACAAATATATCAAATAAATACTACAAATGACTGCATGAAACTGAATGAAACAAACACAAATAAAAATGACTTTAAAAGGTTGTAGAGATAATAAAAATAAATCAATCGCATTAATAAAATAATATTCAATAAAAATACACATTTAAATGACTTAGTTAAAAATGTTACAGTAATAATTAATTGACTCAATAACAGTAGGTCTTAATGACCAGTGGAATATGTGGATCCCAGTTGGGGACCATTTGAGAGCCCCTGTTTTAGAAGAACTCAGCCAAGAAGCTCTAAAGATGGTGAAGTAGCTGCCGTAGCCGCAAGCGTGCTAATGTAAACATGCTAGGCTAAACACTGGTCTATGTTTTGTGTATCTATGGTGCATTCAAGTCATAAATTTGCCACTTGGGAACCCATAAAAGTGTTGTCGTCAAATGTTACCATAAGACACGGCTGACGGCCGCTATAAGCAAGGACTTGTGTTGTTTACGAATAGTTCATATACATACCGTATTTATGCTAAGCTTCAAACATGTGACTCTGTGGCATCTGATAATATTTCAGCAAAGGGAAAAAAAAAAAAACGTTACCTGTCAATTTCGGCTAACGTTTAAATAATAAATGTGTATTTGTCCAATTATTTTGTACAATATCATCGATTTGGGGGCGGCACGGTGGTCGAGTGGTTAGCGCGCAGACCTCACAGCTAGGAGACCAGGGTTCGAATGTGAGTGTGAATGGTTGTTTGTCTATATGTGCCCTGGGATTGGCTGGCCACCAGTCATGAGCGACATAATACTGACTCCCTCACAGCTAGGAGGACCAGGGTTCGATTCCACCCTCGGCCATCTCTGTGTGGAGTTTGCATGTTCTCCCCGTGCATGCGTGGGTTTTCTCCGGGTACTGCGGTTTCCTCCCACATTCCAAAAACATGCTAGGTTAATTAGCCACTCCAAATTGTCCATAGGTATGAATGTGAGTGTGAATGGTTGTTTGTCTATATGTGCCCTGTGATTGGCTGGCCACCAGTCCAGGGTGTACCCCGCCTCTCGCCCCAAGACACCTGGGATAGGCTCCAGCACCCCCATGACCCTTGTGAGGAAAAGCGGTAGAAAATCAATGAATGAGTTCTCCTCCTAGTTTGTGTGGAAGTGGTAACTTTTTGGCTTCTTATTTTGTCTTTCCCCACCCTCGGCCATCTCTGTGTGGAGTTTGCATGTTCTCCCCGTGCATGCGTGGGTTTTCTCCGGGTACTCCGGTTTCCTCACACATTCCAAAAACATGCTAGGTTAATTAGCCACTCCAAATTGTCCATAGGTATGAATGTGAGTGTGAATGGTTGTTTGTCTATATGTGCCCTGTGATTGGCTGGCCACCAGTCCAGGGTGTACCCCGCCTCTCGCCCCAAGACACCTGGGATAGGCTCCAGCACCCCCATGACCCTTGTGAGGAAAAGCGGTAGAAAATAAATGAATGAGTTCTCCTCCTAGTTTGTGTGGAAGTGGTAACTTTTTGGCTTCTTATTTTGTCTTTCCCCACCCTCGGCCATCTCTGTGTGGAGTTTGCATGTTCTCCCCGTGCATGCGTGGGTTTTCTCCGGGTACTCCGGTTTCCTCCCACATTCCAAAAACATGCTAGGTTAATTAGCGACTCCAAATTGTCCATAGGTATGAATGTGAGTGTGAATGGTTGTTTGTCTATATGTGCCCTGTGATTGGCTGGCCACCAGCCTCTCGCCTGAAGACAGCTGGGATAGGCTCCAGCACCTCCGTGACCCTCGTGAGGAAAAAGCGGTAGAAAATGAATGAATGAATATCACTGATTTGTGGTGGCCCGCCACAGATAAATTTGGTGCTTGCTCATAAAGACATTACAATGCACCGTTGGTCTGCCAGAGAATCAGCTTAGCAACTGTGTCGCTACATTTAGCAAGTAATATGAGCCGTTTAAATAGACTTTTTCAAAAAAGCGTCAAGGGACTAATCGAACGAAAAGACTTGAGGCGAGTCTGACATGCTAACGTAGCGCTCTTGTCAATAAGCATCACATGTTGCTGTTGCGTGTTGCATTTAAAAAAAAATACCAGAAAGGAGTGACAGAACACGTTCCATTGGCAGTTCTTATGATTTCCTTACTGACTTGATGCAAATATTTCAATGATGCAAATGTTACTATTAGGTCACCTGCCACCGCCACAAATAGATTATGGTATTGCTACTCATTAGCCTTGCAAAGCAGCTCAGAAGTGAGTGAAGTTGATCACACAATGAGTGTGTGTTCGTGGCAAGTGTTTATTCCACAGACTCACCGGCAACTCTGGGCTTGTCCGAGGACGACGGGCTGGGTTTGGGCTCTTTGTTGCTGAAGGACATGAAGAGGTGTTGGCAGAAGTCTTCAGGCAGTTGACTTTCCAGGAAGGTCTGCATGAAGACCTTGAATCCCTCAAAGTCAATCTCCTGCAGACACACACAAACAACACTTGCGGTATTTAATGAGGAGGAAGAAAGTGTTGTTTGTTCTTTGGAGTTAAATATTTGATGGCTTCACATTTTGGCATCAAGAGTGGGAGGCATGGATCTATTTCTGAGTATTCTTCGTTTGCTTAAAAGCTTCTTGAATTAGAAAGCATTTTCATAGAAATGCACAAACACCGGCTGCACGGTGGCTGAGTGGTTAGCACACAGGCCTCACAGCGAGGAGACCCGAGTTCAATTCTACCTTCTGCCATCTCTGTGTGGAGTTTGCATGTTCTCCTCGTGCATGCGTGGGTTTTCTCCGGGTACTCCGGTTTCCTCCCACATTCCAAAAACATGCTAGGTTAATTAGCCACTCCAAATTGTCCATAGGTATGAATGTGAGTGTGAATGGTTGTTTGTCTATATGTGCCCTGTGATTGGCTGGCCACCAGTCCAGAGTGTACCCCGCCTCTCGCCCCAGGACAGCTGGGATAGGCTCCAGCACCCCCATGACCCTTGTGAGGAAAAGCGGTAGAAAATCAATGAATGAATGAATGAGTTCTCCTCCTAGTTTGTGTGGAAGTGGTAACTTTTTGGCTTCTTATTTTGTCTTTCCCCACCCTCGGCCATCTCTGTGTGGAGTTTGCATGTTCTCCCCGTGCATGCGTGGGTTTTCTCCGGGTACTCTGGTTTCCTCCCACATTCCAAAAACATGCTAGCTTAATTAGCCACTCCAAATTGTCCATAGGTAATTGGCTGGCCACCAGTCCAGGGTGTGCCCCGCCTCTCGCCCCAAGACAGCTGGGATTGGCTCCAGCACCCCCATGACCCTTGTGAGGAAAAGCGGTAGAAAATCAATGAATGAGTTCTCCTCCTAGTTTGTGTGGAAGTGGTAACTTTTTGGCTTCTTATTTTGTCTTTCCCCACCCTCGGCCATCTCTGTGTGGAGTTTGCATGTTCTCCCCGTGCATGCGTGGGTTTTCTCCGGGTACTCCGGTTTCCTCCCACATTCCAAAAACATGCTAGGTTAATTAGCCACTCCAAATTGTCCATAGGTATGAATGTGAGTGTGAATGGTTGTTTGTCTATATGTGCCCTGTGATTGGCTGGCGACCAGTCCAGGGTGTACCCCGCCTCTCGCCCCAAGACAGCTGGGATAGGCTCCAGCACCCCCCATGACCCTTGTGAGGAAAAGCGGTAGAAAATAAATGAATGAGTTCTCCTCCTAGTTTGTGTGGAAGTGGTAACTTTTTGGCTTCTTATTTTGTCTTTCCCCACCCTCGGCCATCTCTGTGTGGAGTTTGCATGTTCTCCCCGTGCATGCGTGGGTTTTCTCCGGGTACTCCGGTTTCCTCCCTCATTCCAAAAACATGCTAGCTTAATTAGCCACTCCAAATTGTCCATAGGTATGAATGTGAGTGTGAATGGTTGTTTGTCTATATGTGCAATGGGATTGGCTGGCCGCCTCTCGCCCCAAGACAGCTGGGATAGGCTCCAGCACGCCAATGACCCTCGTGAGGATATGCAGTAGAAAATGAATGAATGAATGAATAAATGCACAAACACGAGGACAGAAAAAGGAGGAAGTGACTCCTACCTGGCTGAGAATCTCCTGTTTCTGTTGCAGATAGAGAAGAATTAAAGATGCATGGATCAGTACAAGTCACTTTCATAACGATTCAACACAAATTTCCACTGTAGTTGAATTCTACAGCAATACTATGGAGTTGGCATCCAAGCACCCCAGAGCGGTGGGGGAAGTTTCTCCAGAGACGCAACCACAGTGACTTCCTGTCTGGTGCTTTTATTTTCTGTGGTGTACTTCCTGCCGAGTGTACTCTGAGGCTACATCACCTCAGTGGATCGCTGCAGGGCTGCTGGCGATTGCAATTAGTTGGGTTGATAAGCCCAGCGTGCCATGGCCGGCGGTGGTTTATTGCCTTCTCCTCACCTATGCTGTCACCTAAACTGCTTCCTTACCTGCTGCGTGTGTTCAAGATTTCCCGTTGTGTTTTTTTTCACAGAGCTTTTCCCTCTGTTGCTTTTGTTATCTGCTTAATAAAAGGCCTTTTAATTGCATTTCGCTTCTGTCGCTGCACAATGGGGGTCCAGCATTCAATAGTCAGATCCTGACACCCTGCATATTCACACTTCAGCATTCACGCCCCCCGCAAATGTGCCGATTACTGGTCAAAAAATGTATTTCCATTCATCACTTTACATGACATGACGGCGGCACGGCGGTTGAGTGGTTAGCGCGCAGACCTCACAGCTAGGAGACCAGGGTTCAATTCCACTCTCGGCCGTCTCTGTTTGCATGTTCTCCCCGTGCATGCGTGGCTTTTCTCCGGGTACTCCGGTTTCCTCTCACATTCCAAAAACATGCTAGGTTAATTAGCCACTCCAAATTGTCCGTAGGTATGAATGTGAGTGTGAATGGTTGTTTGTCTATATGTGCCCTGTGATTGGCCGGCCACCAGTCCAGGGTGTGCCCCGCCTCTCGCCCCAAGACAGCTGGGATAGGCTCCAGCACCCCCATGACCCTTGTGAGGAAAAGCGGTAGAAAATCAATGAATGAGTTCTCCTCCTAGTTTGTGTGGAAGTGGTAACTTTTTGGCTTCTTATTTTGTCTTTCCCCACCCTCGGCCATCTCTGTGTGGAGTTTGCATGTTCTCCCCGTGCATGCGTGGGTTCTCTCCGGGTACTCCGGTTTCCTCCCACATTCCAAAAACATGCTAGGTTAATTAGCGACTCCAAATTGTCCATAGGTATGAATGTGAGTGTGAATGGTTGTTTGTCTATATGTGCCCTGGGATTGGCTGGCCACCAGTCATGAGCGACATGATACTGACTCCCTCACAGCTAGGAGGACCAGGGTTCGATTCCACCCTCGGCCATCTCTGTGTGGAGCTGGCATGCCCCCCGTGCATGTGTGGGTTTTCTCCGGGTACTCCGGTTTCCTCCCACATTCCAAAAACATGCTAGGTTAATTAGCCACTCCAAATTGTCCATAGGTATGAATGTGAGTGTGAATGGTTGTTTGTCTATATGTGCCCTGTGATTGGCTGGCCACCAGTCCAGGGTGTGCCCCGCCTCTCGCCCAAAGACAGCTGGGATAGGCTCCAGCACCCCCCGCGACCCTCGTGAGGAAAAAGCGGTAGAAAATGAATGAATGAATGAATGAATTTTACATGACCATAATACAATGTCACATCAGTGCAAGATGGCGGTTTGCGTTTGCCCTGTTTTCGGAAGATGGTTGGGATGGCTCAAAATGCTCGGTTTCAAAGGGCGTTGCAAAACTGTTCCTTTGTGATGTCACAGATGAGTGGGCTTCCTTAATGGGCGTGGCTGTAGGCGTCATACACTGCCCTCCCCCAAACTCTGCCGCTGTTTATGAGGCGAGCTCAACAGAAGTTTTTTGGAGCAAGAGCGTCACAGCACCGTCACAGCACCAGCGGTGCATCTGACAAAGTGTGTGCGACAAAGAGTGCTCCTGCTCGGGAAGGCTAGGTTCGAGAAGTACAGGTGGTTATTTGTCATAAAATAATAATTGCAGATGCAGCAGTGGCACAAGACAGCGACGGCAGTAGCCCACCACCACAGCTTCAAAGAATTCTAGAGGAAACCCTGACTGTAGTTTCCCAATCGAGGACTGGCTGACCATACCTCTTCAGGATTGTACTTTGCCAGCACGCCATCGCCATGGAACTCCTGCAGCACGTCCTTCAGCTTCTTGGTTGAATCTGATCAACAAATCAAAGACACACAAGCGCGTCATTGAATGCACTACAATGCATGGCTTTGAATGCACCATCAGTACATGTATGATTAAAAGATCATCGCCACTGAACTATCGTCACGACTTGTTTGACCGCCTCTTGTCATCATTCCTGACCGCCATGGCAACGTGATCCATAATGGAGGGGAGTGATTGTGTCACATTGTGCGGGGCTGACTGCAGAGTAGCTTGAAAAACACGCTGCAGATGTTCCTGTTAGCAATGATTGTGTTGCACGTGATGCACACACTCACAAAGTCATTGTTCGGCGATGCTCATTGTCAGGTTGCAGCCAGAATATTCCACAGCCTGAACCTGCTGGAACATCCCACTCCAAATCCTGCATGTCCAGGGTGTGCACTTTTATGTTCTCGCTACACTTTTTCAATTTGTTTTTATTTGTCATTTAGAGCAAAACAATCCTAAAACCTTACTCAGCAAACCTCCGAGCTAAATGGACGGTGTGCAAAATGTCTCGCCTGAAGTCAGCTAGGATAGGCTCCAGCATACCCCCGCAACCTTTGTGAGGATAAGCGGTAGAAAATGAATGAATGAATGAATAATGCAACGACATTGTGCACGAGAAACCAGTCTGTCACGTTCGCAGGAAGGACCAACCATGGAAACTGTAACAGAGGCAAAGAAGGGAACTAAGAGAGACAGTCTATATATCAAGGGTGGGCAAACTACGGCCCGGGGACCACATCCGGCCCGCCAAGTGTTTGAATACGGCCCGCCCAATCTTTCAAAAGTATTAAATTTAAACTCAACATACAACCTGGCATCATGGCCTGAGCCAACCTTTTGATGGTTGTATCAATTTCGTTTTTTGACATGGTCTGTTGTTTACAAAGTGCTCCTGAAAAAAGAGACACAAGCACATAATAATAATAAAAATTAAAATAATAATTATTATATAATTATTAGAACTATTATGATTATTATATTTATTATTCATTCATTTTCTACCGCTTTTTCTTTACGAGGGTCGCGGGGGTGCTGGAGCCTATCCCAGCTGTCTTCGGGCGAGAGGCGGGGTACACCCTGGACTGGTGGCCAGCCAATCACAGGGCACATATAGACAAACAACCATTCACACTCACATTCATACCTATGGACAATTTGGAGTCGCCAATTAACCTAGCATGTTTTTGGAATGTGGGAGGAAACCGGAGTACCCGGAGAAAACCCACGCATGCACGGGGAGAACATGCAAACTCCACACAGAGATGGCCGAGGGTGGAATTGAACCCTGGTCTCCTAGCTGTGAGGTCTGCGCGCTAACCACTAGTCCACCATGCCGCCCCAGTCCAATACCAACCAATACCAATTCCCATCATGTGTCTGGTTAAAAGTGTTGTATTGCATATCATGGCATAAATTGCTACACATGACGTGAATTTATTAATATAAGTAATTATTAGGGCGGCACGGCGGTCTGGTGGTTAGTGCGCAGACCTCACAGCTAGGAGACCAGGGTTCGGTCCCCGCCCTCGGCCATCTCTGTGTGGAGTTTGCATGTTCTCCCCGTGCATGCGTGGGTTTTCTCCGGGTACTCCGGTTTCCTCCCACATTCCACAAACATGCTAGGTTAATTAGCCACTCCAAATTGTCCATAGGTATGAATGTGAGTGTGAATGGTTGTTTGTCTATATGTGCCCTGTGATTGGCTGGCGACCAGTCCAGGGTGTACCCCGCCTCTCGCCCGAAGACAGCTGGGATAGGCTCCAGCACCCCCCGCGACCCTCGTGAGGAAAAGCGGTAGAAAATGAATGAATGAATGAATAAAGTAATTATTAATGTGACTACGACTATGTTTTTCATTTCCGCCTGCCAGTGTTCAACACTAAATGTGTTGCAGGATACACACACACACACATTAACACACATCTCATTGAGCCAGTTGTTTTGCCTTTGTGGCACATAAAACCTGCACGGCTCCCAGAGCACTCCAAAGACGGATGAGAATGTTAAAAATATGAAGCTTAATGTCGTTGTGTGTGTGTGTTTGCATGTTCACTTACAATTTGTGGGTAAATGATTTAAGAACAACACTTTGTGCCAAGGTACGTCGCAATTAAGGAAACTAGCACAAGCATCTAAAACACCCGTGAGGAGCTCCAGGGGATGCTTAGTGCAAATCAATACCGATCTTTGGGATAGCAGATAGCAAATAAAAGCTCTGACGCTGCCAAAGCAAAAAACACGTAAGATCCAAGCCGTATTCTTCCTCCAGCTATTGTTTGGAATGATTGGCCGAAGTTCGTTTCAAAGTACACGACTTCGGTCGGCACATCCTTACATTTTCCATCCCTGCTACATCGAAGGGGAACGTAAACCGGAGGCATCGGTGGCGCAGTGTGCCGAGCAGCCACATGGCGGTCATGATGAATTGCTCACGACTCAAATTGCAGCGTGAACATTAAACCATTAAACGCTTGAGCGTCTGCAGCTCAGATAGAGAATTACCGTCATGCACAGACACTGCAGGAGTACATTGGGAATATATGACAGCAGAATGTGCTGCTTGAAACGACGACCGTCACATGTGCGGTAGAGACCATTTCTATTCGCGGGGTTGTGCAAATAAATGCGATGCAATTGAGACGTCGGTAAAAATGTCTATTTTTGACACGCTAATAAAGCCTGGATTATGCTGCTGCATGTAGGTGCCACACTACACTACCTGCCTCCTCCTTTTCATAGCGTTGCACCACTGTTGTCCAACGTACGGTCTGGGGGCCACTTGCTGCCTGGGGCAGTTTTTTCGTTAGCCTGCGGCGCATTCTAAAAGTATGACTTAAAATGAAAGAAATAACAAAACCAAAATTGGGAAAGTCTACAGTCATTTTAAAAGAAAAAAGTTGTGATAATTACAGAAAAAAAGCATTCATGTCATTTTAGTAGCTTTAAGTTCAAATATTATTGTCACTTTTGAACCAAGAAAAAAGTGAAAATATGAGAATAAAGTCATACAGTAAACCTCGGATATATCGGATTCAATTGTTCACACTGGTTTTGTCCGATATAAGCGAAATCCGTTATATGCGTATACCGGAAAATGTCCGTTTTACGCATATATGGGATTTATATCCGGTATATGCGTAAATGGGATTTTATCCGTTATAAAAAGGCACTTCCTTGACTATGTTTCCAATGTACCTGGACGCGCAGGCAACGCTGCAAACGCTGCAAATGACGTCGTATAGCGGCCTGTCACGATTCGGCGAATCGGAGCGCCACGATGCGGCCATCCGATATATGCGAGGGAAATTTCATGGAAATGCATTGGAACGGGACTGGAGATTTTGTCCGAAATAGGCGAAATCCGTTATAAAAAATCCGATATATGCAATGAATTTTTATTGGAAATGCATTACAGAAAAATCGCTTCTTTTTTATCTGTCCGTTGTGAGCGAATTTCCGATATATCCGAGTCCGATATATCCGAGGTTTACTGTAATTTCAAAAAAAGAAAGTTAGCAATAGTTGGAATGAGGAAAAGGAATTAAAAAAACAGCTGAAATGTTATTTAAAAAATTCAACATTTTAAGGGGGGCGGCACGGTGGTCTAGGGGTTAGCGCACAGACCTCACAGCTAGGAGACCAGGGTTCAATCCCACCCTCGGGCATCTCTGTGTGGAGTTTGCATGTTCTCCCCGTGCATGCGTGGGTTTTCTCCGGGTACTCCGGTTTCCTCCCACATTCCAAAAACATGCTAGGTTAATTAGCCACTCCAAATTGTCCATAGGTATGAATGTGAGTGTGAATGGTTGTTTGTCTATATGTGCCCTGTGATTGGCTGGCCACCAGTCTAGGGTGTACCCCGCCTTACGCCCGAAGACAGCTGGGCGACCCTCGTGAGAAAAAAGTGGTAGAAAATGAATGAATGAATGAACATTTTAAGGGAAAGAAGTCATCATTAAATTTTTTTTCAATTGTAATATTGTGCGAAACAAACAAAACAAAGTTTTGAAGTTTTATTCTCTGCTGAGAAAAAATGTAACCTTGACGGTCCAGATGGCTTCCAACGTCACTGGCATGACAAGGAGATCCCACCTGAGACACCGTAGAGGGGGCTCCATCATGATGTGGGGTGCTTTTTCATTCAGTGGAACGCCGGAGGTTCGTAAAACGGTGGGTGGTTACATGCGGATGTCCCAGCGGGCGTCCCTCATGGTCTGTGTGGTAACAGCTGGGTTCTTCAGCAGGACAACGCTGCAGTTCCCAATGCTGGCTTGACCAAGGACTTCTTCAGGGAGAATAACATCACTCTTTTGGATCATCCCGCAATGTTCCCCTGATTTAAATAACATTTGGGGATGGATGGCAAGGGAAGTTTATAAAAATGGCCGTCAGTTCCAGACAGTTGATGCCCTTGGTGAAGCCATCTTCACCACTCGGAGCAATGTTGCCTCCTCGGAACACTCGTATCAAGCGTACCCAAACCAATTTCTGAAGAGATTAACAAGAATGGTGGAGCGACTCGTCCTACTGAGACATTTTTTGTTCTGGTTTGGAGAGTTTTTTTTGTCAGTTTTTGAGCAATGGTCTTAAACTTTTGAACAGCTGATAAACAGCCTATTTCACTTTCATTGTAGTTTTCAATAAATGACTTTTTGTCACACTCCCACTTCTTACTTTTGCATATTTAAAACCTCGTTAAGATCCAAATGTGCAAAAGATAAATTCTATCTATATTTCAACTGGTCTGTGTATATATGTATATTTTAAAAAATCTAATAAAACAACATAAAACACCAAAAACGGCCATGCTGTGTGCTCCAATCAGGACATAATACTACACTGTCACATACTAAGAAAAGAGAAACAATACAAAAAAAGCTGTTTTTCTTGTTTATATTCAAATTTTACCCCGACAGTTTCCAATCCAACCAAAATGGCCACAGTCATTTATATTGCAGTGTCGCTGGGAACACTTCCTGGTTCCCAGCATGCTTTGCAGCACAGCACAACTTCAGTTTGTAGTTTCAAGTCGCATAGTTGTTCATTGTCGTTCTGCTCAACCAGTGTTGAGTGTAAAGCCAGTGTAAAGTCTTTCCTTATTACAAGACCCTTTAGCGCCACAATATGCTAAACAGATTGCATAACCATTTCAATAAACATGTACTGTGGAATGTAGTACTTCAGTTGTATTACCTCGCAGAGAGAAAAAAAGCTACAAGTCGTACTCACATTGAGCGTACTCCTGCAGGAGGGCAAATTCGGCAGGGGTCAACGTGACCCAGGAGTCCTGGCCACTCATCATGGTGCTCCGGCCTTGCTGAGCATCCCCCCCCCCCCCCAAGATAGCAACACACAGCGGCGCCTTCAAACACTACAAAAACACAAAAATGAAAAACAATCAAGTTTGAGAACTCGAGAATAAAGGACGACATTCTACAAATCGGATTTTATGATATTGTGTTTTGCATTTCATTATGCTTCCCAAGTGCAAGGTAGGCTCTTCTGGCGGGAATGCGGCAAAGAAATGAAAAGCCATTACTATGGAAGTGAAAATGAACATCATAAAAAGCACCTGATACGCTTGCGACTTGAGCGTTACATCGGTATTTGGCCAACTCATTTGGTACGTTTTTTTGTGCGTAAAGAAAACAACTTCTTTGAAATTGTAATATATTGGCAGGTAATTCTCCAATCAATAACCTTATAAAAATAGCATACTGTATATGGGGGCCACTTTGATATACAGTAAACCTCGGATATATCGGACTCGGATATATCGGAAATTCGCTCACAACGGACAGATAAAAAAGAAGCGATTTTTCTGTAATGCATTTCCAATAAAAATTCATTGCATATATCGGATTTTTTATAACGGATTTCGCCTATTTCGGACAAAATCTCCAGTCCCGTTCCAATGCATTTCCATTAAATTTCCCTCGCATATATCGGATGGCCGCATCGTGGCGCTACGATTCGCCGAATCGTGACATACGACGTCATTTGCAGCGTTTGCAGCGTTGCCTGCGCGTCCAGGTACATTGGAAACATAGTCAAGGAAGTGCCTTTTTATAACGGATAAAATCCCATTTACGCATATACCGGATATAAATCCCATATATGCGTAAAATGGACATTTTCCGGTATACGCATATAACGGATTTCGCTTATATCGGACAAAACCAGTGGGAACATTTGAATCCGATATATCCGAGGTTTACTGTACTAGTATACATGAAAAGGCTCCACCAATCCAATGTAGGTCCACATTTTGTACTATAAGCCATGTGTTTCTGTAGTATATCTCACTGGAAAGACCAAAGAAGGCTGCACGGTGGACGGGTGGGTAGCATGCAGGCCTCACAGCTAAGAGACCCGAGCTCAATTCCACACTCGGCCATCTCTGTGTGGAGTTTGCATGTTCTCCCCGTGCATGCGTGGGTTTTCTCCGGGTACTCCGGTTTCCTCCCACATTCCAAAAACATGCTAGGTTAATTAGCCACTCCAAATTGTCCATAGGTATGAATGTGAGTGTGAATGGTTGTTTGTTTATATGTGCCCTGTGATTGGCTGGCCACCAGTCCACGGTGGACCCCGCCTCTCAGACAGCTGGGATCGGTGACCCTTGTGAGGATAAGCGGTAGAAAATGAACGAATGAAAGACCAAAGAACAAACTGCGGGCCGAAAATGGCCCCCGGACAGCACTTTGCACACCCATGGTTTCCAGTGTTTCTTTTTAGGAAGGTGCAAGTGAAACAGTAAGAATTCGAACAGGGCGGTAGTGATATTATTTTGAAGTTCCTTATCTGAAGTGCAGAGGTGATAGTTGCAGAGTGCCCTGACATTGGGTGTACCCGGCCTCTCGACAGCATACCCGCCACCCAAGTGAGGATAAGCAGCACAGAAAATGGATGTGTGTGAAATGGACACTATCGGAGGGCCATTTGGGCAGCCTGGAGAGTGCACATTACAAAATGTACTGAAAAATGACGAGGGCGGACCAAATGATAAAAACCGTGTACGGTACCATCTCTAGTGGTGACCAGCAATAAGGCTAAAGATGGTATCCTTGAGCTTGTTAAAGGATCTGTGACAGTAATAACTATAATGCTACGTCCACACCGACGCCGAATCGACGGCGAGCAAAGCGGCGGCAAAGCGTAACAAAGCTTAATGAAAGCGTAAAGACCGTAATACAGCGTAAGAAAGGTTTGAGCAATTCGGGACATTCGGCAAGAGCGGCAAAAATTTTTAAACTGTTTAAAAATTTGAGACGATCTGTCACTAATTGTGTAAAGCGGGGAGAGCGTATTAAAGCTTATCAAAGCATCACAAAGCTTATCAAAGCGTAGGAAAGCTTAACAGAGCTTGGTTCAAAGGATCAATGGATCTTTATTATGCTCTGGATCAGAGGCGGGATGCAGTCGGGATCTCGAAATTTTCCATTGCGTAACAGAGCTTAACAGAGCCTATCAATGCACAAGAGAGCTTGATAATCGTATCAGAGCGTTATTTAAAGCGTGATAAGCACACCAAAGCTTATCAATGAGTATTAAAGCGTATCAAAGCGTGATTTAAAGCGTAACAAATCCTGATCAATCGGCATCAAAGCGTGAGTAGCCGTAGCGATTCGGGAAATAATTTGTCGCCTAAAGCGGGAACGAATTTCGTATCAGAGCGTGTCAGAGCTTATCAGAACATAAACATATCTGAGGAGATCGTGAGATTTTTTGAAAAATGACGCCAAATTCGTCGCCGATTCAAAGAGCGACATTCGGCGTTCGGTGTGAACGTAGCATTAAGGCATTTCTCATTTCGGTTTGTGTTTCTCCTCCCGATAAGCCACGGATATAGAAGCTAAGGAACTCTTGTATAAGAGCCGACTAACACCAAACTCCATGACATCCTAGAAAACGGGAAGTATTAGAAAACTACTGTTTGTTGTACGGGCGGCACGGCGGTCTGGTGGTTAGTGCGCAGACCTCACAGCTAGGAGACCAGGGTTCGGTCCCTGCCCTCGGCCATCTCTGTGTGGAGTTTGCATGTTCTCCCTGTGCATGCGTGGGTTTTCTCCGGGTACTCCGGTTTCCTCCCACATTCCAAAAAACATGCTAGGTTAATTGGCCACTCCAAATTGTCCATAGGTATGAATGCGAGTGTGAATGGTTGTTTGTCTATATGTGCCCTGTGATTGGCTGGCCACCAGTCCAGGGTGTACCCCGCCTCTCGCCCGAAGACAGCTGGGATAGGCTCCAGCACCCCCCGCGACCCTCGTGAGGAAAAGCGGTAGAAAAGGAATGAATGAATGAATGTTTGTTGTACAGCACATTAAGAAATGATAACGCGGGTGATGCAACAAGTGGTAGTTGCCTGGTTTTGTGCATTCAAGGTTGCATCCAGCTCACGTCAGACTGAGAGCCGTTGCTATGATGACAGCACGAAACGCAGCCTTTGCGACGTGCTGCGTCCCAACCCGGCCAGGAATTTCAACCGAGCCCACGAGTGCTTCTGCATTAATGAACCTTTAAGGGCCGGTCACGATGCAACGTTTCAATGATGCACTTGAGGTCGGGAAAAGCATCTATTAGGATTTCAGGACCCAGCATCCCCCTTGTGGCACAGGTGTGTGTGTCCAGTGAAGCTTACATGACGACAAGCTTGAGGAGCATCAGCCATGTTTGAATGCAGAGGCATAATTTAGCATCAATTATTGACAAGTGTTGTGTGAAGGAAATGCAAACGCCACACATTGTGCGTGGGAATCCGCCTCCCGCCTCATGCCGGATCTCATTGCGTCTTTTTCTCATTCCCTGGCACATTTGATAAGCAGCATCCTCGCTGTGTGGTCACGCTCCGGTGGTCCCGCGCTGTGGACGATCCAGTGCATCCACACACACACACACACAAACACACGGGCGACCACTGCGACACACATGAGCTGCAGAAATGTGATGAAACATCACACATTCTCACCTGCTGCGGATCCAAGGCTGGGGATGGAGCACCACGGTCATATTCCCGATGTATCCACCTCTGGATGTACGGCGACGATCCAGTGATGGGTCCAGTGGACGTTATGCAGGAGTGTGGAATCAAATGTGGAGCGTGAAGAGGCGGCGGTGCGGCTGCAGCCCACACTTCATGTCAGGGGGGGATGCTGTTTGTTTTCCTCCAGTCACCAGAGAGCAAGGGAGAGAGAGAGAAAGAGAGAGAGAGAGCGGAATCATCACTTTTCCATACTCCCGTTCATGCACGTCACACGTCCCTCCCCTTGGTCACTCTCCTCCTTACTCTCCAGCCTTATTTTTGCATCCTCCTCCTCTCCTTCTTGCTCCGGTGAATGAAGCATCCACGTTAGCATTCGGCACGGCATGCAGGCGGTAAGTGCACCAACTTGTGGGAAATCCTCGCCGCGAGAGGAGGGGGGGGGGGCGCTGGGAGATGAGCGGGGAAGGAGAGACATCAATGATTTATTATGGAAGTGAGCACACACACACACACACAATGCCTTTCATATTCATGAGTGATGTCATCCAGCAAGAACTGCAAGGTCAAAGGCAACCACAGTGTATCCCTCAGGGCATCTTCTGGATGTCCTCCTGCTCTGTCACTTTTGTTTTTAATTGAATTGTCAAATTGTTAACACAAAACAAGTTGTTATAGTTTTACAAGAATTCCAATATATATATAAATGATGAATGGAAGGGATAAATGAACATTTAAGATGACTTTTACCGTATTTGAAGCTGTGATTTTTGATGTGATTGTTGCCAAAGACATGATGTAGCAGTGAGACATCACACCTCCTGTTTTGCCATGAGTTACAGTAAACCTCGGATATATCGGGTTCAATTGTTCCCACTGGTTTTGTCCGATATAAGCGAAATCCGTTATATGCGTATACCGGAAAATGTCCGTTTTACGCATATATCGGATTTATATCCGGTATATGCGTAAATCGGATTTTATCCGTTATAATTCGTCCTTGACTATGTTTCCAATGTACCTGGACGTGCAGGCAACGCTGCAAACGGCCTGTCACGATTCGGCGAATCGGAGCGCCACGATGCGGCCATCCGATATATGCGAGGGAAATTTCATGGAAATGCATTGGAACGGGACTGGAGATTTTGTCCGAAATAGGCGAAATCCGTTATAAAAAATCCGATATATGCAATGAATTTTTATTGGAAATGCATTACAGAAAAATCGCTTCTTTTTTATCTGTCCGTTGTGAGTGAATTTCCGATATATCCGAGTCTGATATATCCGAGGTTTACTGTATTTAATGAATTCAATTGTGTTTCACACCTCAATAATTCAAAATGGAACCAAATAAAGTTTCAAGTGCCAGCATTTTGATACAGAAGGTGAAAAACACTACTGAACTGAATTCGAGAAATAAGTAATGGCAAAACAAGAAGGTGGTGATCATGATAATCTCCCTACAAAATTGTGTGTTTGGCAACAATAATTTTTGTTGAAAACTGAATTTTGACACCAAGGTTTAACTGTAAACCTAAAACTGCACTCATTAGAATCCCCCAACTTGCACTAAGTGAAAAATCCTTTTGTCGGCTTCCATTTTACTGGCATTGACACGACTTTACGTCGTCGCATTAAAAAAAAAAGCAACATGAACAGCTACACACATATACACAAAATCACAAGTGAGCTTTATAAGCCCTGGTTCTGTTCTGTCTCCATTCAGTGGAAAGTAAGCAGTCGCCATGGCAACCTCTATGTGCAGATGAACCCTTCCAATAGATCCACATCAGCTGCTTCCTTCCCTTTGCAAGGCACCGTGTTGTTTACATTTCCAACCTCTGCAATGAGGAACGGGTGCAAGCGTTACCGCGATGACGCTCCAGCTCAACAACGGCGTGTCTTTTACTGCATATTTCAGCAGCAACTACAAAAAACATGCTTGCATCGATGGCTCCAAAACTAAACTTAATAGCAGCAAATGTTCCACCACAGTGTCTCCAGCACATGGCGCCCTGCAGCTCTCGTAAGCGCACGTATTTATATATAAATCACTACTCCACTTCTGTGCTAAAAATAGCAGCGGGAGTGTGGAGCACTATGCATGCACCCTTATGTAACGTCTACAAGACATGACCTCAGGGATTCCTTCCAGAGGAAGACCGCAGACGGATTGCCAGAGACCAACCACCGGACCCTCTCCCTGACCCCACACTTGTGTGCCCCCCAAACCCGCCGTCCGTCATCTCCCAGGCTGCAGCTCCAAGCATGAAGAGAGAGCGACGTTAATGCGCATCACTTCATGGCCTCCTCGAGGCATCTGTCTGCTCCAGCAAATTGTCTGCAAAGGAGGCGGGGAAGAAGTGGATTCGTGGAACTGCAATGGGATGCGACATTAGGTACACCTTCACATGCACTCAAAGACGTCCTCCACGAGGCATCAGATTCTAACCAAAAATACCACACTTTCAGGGTATTATATTTGCAGCTCTTAATATGTGATATGATAAGACAACATCAAACAGCATCATTGTAATGTAATGTAACTTACATTGATTACGACACTTTTTTAAACCGCAAACTCAAAGCCAATTCCACTAAATTTACATAAGAACAAAAACTTAAAATGATCATCGTGCATAATCAAAAATGTAGGACCTCGTAAACTTGCATTTAATACCATTTAATACGTTTTAAATCCTGCAGACTCCTTGGGAAAATATTATTTAAATTGCACAACACGTGCAAATATTGTTGAATCGCATTCAGTGAACAATGGAACATGCTTTTTCATATTCTACTATTCTTCTATTCTCTTTTTTGGGCATATTTTGGTTGGTTTTGTTTTTCAATAAAATATTCCAAATGGCTCTCAACCACATTCCGAACATATTCCAGTTCATTAGATTGCATAAGTGTGCCTAATGGAGTGGTGCAGCTGCGACTGATATACATGAGTTTTGTTGTTCTCCGCCAACGTGCCATTTTTCCATTGATGTACCAGTAATGATAATATGCAGCATAATAATGGGAGCAATTCATTTTAATATCTCAAGCATGTTTAATGTCGTAATTGGACTGTCAAGTGACATAAGTAACATAATAAAGGTTTTTGTTAAAATGAAAATGTGCTTTCTTTTATTTAAAAAAAAATCAGCAAAACCAATTAAAAATAGACAAAAATAAAAAATTAAAATTTCTCTGTGTAGAAAAAAAACACTTCAATAAAAGCAATACACAAGTCACCAAATTGCACTTTAATAAATACTGACCATTGGATGTTTGTTAGCATTCGTCAACAGAAACTATTTTTTAAATATCATTACTTAACATGCAGCGAGCGACACTGTCTGTGAGGGTGCACCATTTTGTTTATATTTACGTTTTCCGCCATACACCTCAGTAAGCGTTGAGCGTCCTCTGCACCTCGAGTGGCAGCTTTTTCTCGCAGTTGGGAAAACTGGACGGGATGGTGGTGATAAAGGTGAGGATGCACGTTGCTTGTATTCACCTTTTCCATCACCACTACTTTCAAAGAAATGCAACATATGGGCTCAGCGGTGTCCAAAATATGCCTTCAATCATATTTGCGTTTTCTCACTAGCATCCATTGATCCGGTTGCACAAGATCCAATGGAGATTTATTCTATGGAGCTGCCCAGGCTAATGTCCAGGATCTATATCATCTCATCCCTTATCACAATCAGTAGTCAACATAAACGGACAACAATAATTATTCCACATTATCACATTCAACTACAACCACTATCGTTATTTACACATTTATCATCATTCATTTCATTGTCATTGTAGATAAAGCATTTTAGATGATGTTGCAATAATTACATCATGTATTAGATCCAGCTCCACATTTACACCACGTCATATACACCACGTAATGACTTGCATCCCTTCTGCCGCCGAGATTCACAGCTTCTAAACCTGTAGCGCATCTTCTGTGTATTCAGGCTCAAAAAGATAAGTAAGGTTCTGGATGCTCATTTGGCTAAAAGTAGTCGGTGGTGGCTCTCACAAAGTCTGCTGTGATTTGAAGCAGCAAACAGACTGACGCTCGGCATGCTGCTGTTGTTGACAGAAGTAGCACTAGATGTGAAATCAACGAGCCCGGGAAAGAAGTTTCAGTTATATACAGTAAACCTCGGATATATCGGACTCGGATATATCGGAAATTCGCTCACAACGGACAGATAAAAAAGAAGCGATTTTTCTGTAATGCATTTCCAATAAAAATTCATTGCATATATCGGATTTTTTATAACGGATTTCGCCTATTTCGGACAAAATCTCCAGTCCCGTTCCAATGCATTTCCATTAAATTTCCCTCGCATATATCGGATGGCCGCATCGTGGCGCTCCGATTCGCCGAATCGTGACAGGCCGCTATACGACGTCATTTGCAGCGTTGCCTGCGCGTCCAGGTACATTGGAAACATAGTCAAGGAAGTGCCTTTTTATAACGAATAAAATCCGATTTACGCATATACCGGATATAAATCCGATATATGCGTAAAACGGACATTTTCCGGTATACGCATATAACGGATTTCGCTTATATCGGACAAAACCAGTGGGAACAATTGAATCCGATATATCCAAGGTTGGGCGGCACGGTGGTCTAGGGGTTAGCGCACAGACCTCACAGCTAGGAGACCAGGGTTCAATTCCACCCTCGGGCATCTCTGTGTGGAGTTTGCATGTTCTCCCCGTGCATGTGTGGGTTTTCTCCGGGTACTCCGGTTTCCTCCCACATTCCAAAAACATGCTAGGTTAATTGGCGACTCCAAATTGTCCATAGGTATGAATGTGAGTGTGAATGGTTGTTTGTCTATATGTGCCCTGTGATTGGCTGGCGACCAGTCTAGGGTGTACCCCGCCTTACGCCCGAAGACAGCTGGGATAGGCTCCAGCACCCCCCGCGACCCTCGTGAGGAAAAAGCGGTAGAAAATGAATGAATGAATGAATATCCGAGGTTTACTGTATAAAGTGATCAAAATAGGGTATCTAGGTATTACATGCTATCATAAATGTACCTGTTGCAAGGTCGCAGTATGTATAAGATTAAGATTAAGATTTGCCTTTATTCGTCCCTCAGTGGGGAAATTTGTAAGTGCGGTCGAAAACATCGTCGAAAAATTATATGAGAAATGCCAGCTCAACACTATCACTATGGTGGACAATTGAACTGAGCATTTACGAAGCAGTCCCTTTAAGAATAACCTAGAAAAAGAATGAAAAAGACAGAATAAAGAAGAAAAAACTCAACAAAGAGCAAGAGCTGCTGTAGCAGGCTGCCACCAGAGCGGCGCCACCAGAAACGAGTCAAATGATAAAATGTTGTTGGGAGTTTTTTTTAGAGGTCTTTATAGTCAAAATAGGTGTGTCCCATGACTTGCATTGTTAGCTCCCTAATGCTAACCGATTCTCCCGAGTATCCTTGTGTTTCACGTAGAGATTGCGGATGATGGGTCAAAGCCATTTATTTTGCGTGCAGTAGTACGCTAGACCAAATCACCACTGCGTGGGCTGTGCCACGCTCCGCCATCATCAAATCAGATCATCAAACTCGTTAAAATATTAGTCAATGACAACACAACTGAACACAAAACCTGTGTTATCGCTTGGCTATCAAAAATGCATGAATAAACGATCGCTCTTTTGTGGTTCACTATATGGCATATTATTTGTCAAATGTAAAAAAAAAAAGATAATAATGACACACCTCTGTCCGTCAGCGTACTATTATTGTATTACCAATGTAGCATGCTAGTGATTAGTGTAAAACACTACTGTAATGCCGCCGCTTGTGGTTAAGGAGAGACTTCAATGGCTTCAAGAAGAGACCACATATGCAGTCAACATTCACACAGGAGCTGCTGTCGGCCACAACTCAGTCACGCACACTCGGTCAAATCCAGCTAACTGACATCACACACATGACTTCCCAGGCCCCGCCTCCTAAAGGCACACACAAGTCTTACACTACCCTCTGAATACCTTACATTTCTAGTTTTGTTGTCTTTTGAAAATGCTACATTTAGATCAAGCATACGTACAAATTAGTCACATTCAACCACAAAACAGTGATCGTTTATTATTTTTTGACAATGCAATGTTCGAACTGGCGGCACGGCGGTCTAGTGGTTAGCGCGCAGACCTCAGAGCTAGGAGACCAGGGTTCAATTCCACCCTCGGCTATCTCTGTGTGGAGTTTGCATGTTCTCCCCGTGCATGCGTGGGTTTTCTCCGGGTACTCCGGTTTCCTCCCACATTCCAAAAACATGCTAGGTTAATTAGCCACTCCAAATTGTCCATAGGTATGAATGTGAGTGTGAATGGTTGTTTGTCTATATGTGCCCTGTGATTGGCTGGCCACCAGTCCAGAGTGTACCCCGCCTCTCGCCCCAAGACAGCTGGGATAGGCTCCAGCACCCCCATGACCCTTGTGAGGAAAAGCGGTAGAAAATGAATGAATGACTTCTCCTCCTAGTTTGTGTGGAAGTGGTAACTTTTTGGCTTCTTATTTTGTCTTTCCCCACCCTCGGCCATCTCTGTGTGGAGTTTGCATGTTCTCCCCGTGCATGCGTGGGTTTTCTCCGGGTACTCCGGTTTCCTCCCACATTCCAAAAACATGCTAGGTTAATTAGCCACTCCAAATTGTCCATAGGTATGAATGTGAGTGTGAATGGTTGTTTGTCTATATGTGCCCTGTGATTGGCTGGCCACCAGTCATGAGCGACATAATACTGACTCCCTCACAGCTAGGAGGACCAGGGTTCGATTCCACCCTCGGCCATCTCTGTGTGGAGTTTGCATGTTCTCCCCGTGCATGCGTGGGTTTTCTGCGGGTACTCCGGTTTCCTCCCACATTCCAAAAACATGCTAGGTTAATTAGCGACTCCAAATTGTCCATAGGTATGAATGTGAGTGTGAATGGTTGTTTGTCTATATGTGCCCTGTGATTGGCTGGCCACCAGTCCAGGGTGTACCCCGCCTCTCGCCCAAAGACAGTTGGGATAGGCTCCAGCAACCCCCGCAACCCTCATGAGGATAAGCGGTAGAAAATGAATGAATGAATGTTCGAACTGCGATGTATCAAGAGACAACTTGACATGTTTCGAATGTCCCCTGCAGTCTTCTTCAGAAGGGTCACCTGAACACTACGTAGCTGTATTTGGGAAATACCTAAAATACCTACAAATATGTCTGAGTGGAAGTCACTGACCATATATTCCATAAGAAGACAAAATGAACCTATTCCAGCTAGCAGCTTGGATAAATGCTCAGATGCTACATGACCATCAGCATGCTAAAGCTGATACGCAAAGGTATGTGAACTAAAACAGGTTTGAAAACTTCAGCAAAGCTTCACTAAAGACATTGCAGTCTTTGCTTTCCTTACCAGGAACCATGATATCATAAAAACAATTGCCATCTTGTTAACAAAAAGCCAGCTAAGAGGTTGAAACGGCATCTTTTGGCTGTAGCCCGCTGAGATTTAATTGTCATCGACAGCCGCATCGATCGTCCATCTCGAGCGACATTTGCTGCTTCCATTAAAGCCCCCCGGGCGGCCCACCCTCGTTATCCATTAGGAGGGTTTCATGTAAAGGTGAATGCCTCCTCCTGGTCTGATCGATATGTCTGCTTTGTGCTGATATGAGTTCACTGATCACTACATTCTAATGGATCGTCGTATCTCACATCTGCCGGACAACAACATTGATGCTCAAACTGCCCCAAGGTCGTATTTTCTACACCTTTATTTAGACACGAGTATAATCATGATTGCCTTTGCTTTTTAGACTTCCTGGCAACACTCAGTCTAAGTTTCTTGAACACTTCTCTTTGTTTGCACATTGGAATGGAGTTCCTTCTGTAGCAATTGCTTTATTTATTTAGCACATGTATTGACGCTTTAAGCCAGGGGTGGGCAAACTTTTTGACTCGCGGGCCTGGTATTATTGTATCTGTAAAATTGTCATGCAATCAGCTATTATTATTTATTATTTTATATTTATATTTAAATATTTTAAAAATAATAAAATATAATAATTACAATAAAATTAAAATAATAATTATTATATTATTATTATGTAAAATATGCAAATATAACAATATTATATATAATTAATATAATAATTAGCATTAATATAATAATTATAATAATCATAATAGTTCTAATAATAATTATAATAATATAATAATAATAATTATTATTATTATTATTATTATTATTATTATGTGCTTGTGTCCCTTTTTTCAGGAGCACTTTGTAAACAACAGACCACGTCAAACAACGAAATTGATACAACCATCAAAAGGTTGGCTCAGGCCATGATGCCAGGTTGTATGGTGAGTTTAAATGAAATACTTTGGAAAGATTGGGCGGGCCGTATTCAAACACTTGGCGGGCCGGATGTGGCCCCCGGGCCGTAGTTTGCCCACCCCTGCTTTAAGCAATCCAGTTTGGCCTTTTTCACAGCACAACCTGAGCCGATCCATACTAGTCAGGTCACAATAGAACAGCTGTTTCCAGCTGGTGCGCTAAGTTCCCCAACATATGGGAACCTCACTCCATTGCCTTCATGACACTCTTTCTGCTGCCTGGATGTTCCAGTTAATGCCTTCGTTCTCCAAAAGTCTACAAAAAACAATTAGCATCAGGTCATAAGACGTTGGAATAGTCAGGTGTGCCTCAAGGCAACCTCCTCCTTTATTTTCATTTATTATAATTCATTAATTGGATTTACACGCTTTTTATTGTAAAATTGATTTGGTTAGAGTTTTACCTTTTGAAATAAATTAATGATGCTAAGGGATCCATTTTTAAGTTTTCTGAGAAATGACTTTTTGGCCCCGTTTTTCAGTGTCCTAACTGTGTTTATATTATGTAAATAATGCAACAAAAGCAGTTGTCTGTGTAGCATTATAGAGTGTGCATACAGGCAGCCGGGTGCAAATTACAAGGTCTGCACTTCCTAATAGCCATTTCCCACCACAATCATGTCGTCCCACTGGTAGTCCTGCAAAAAAATGTTACCGATGTTGTAGAAAACAGAATGCTGAAATGCTAAAGCTACATACTATGGAGAGACATCTTTTCTTAAGAAACTTCAGACTGTCCAGTCTCTACTTCCGGATTGGAATCAGGATGCAACACATATGGCTGTATATTAAAAGCGGACATTTTAAAAAGATTTATTAGGTTTAGTGTCAACTCCTATACTGCTTATCCACTCTTATAAAGTTGGGTTCAGCAGCTATCCAGAAGTCCTCCCAAGCACTTGGGGGTGTGACCTACCAAAGCCGGGTGGGTGTGCCTGTTTTAATAAATTAAAACAGACTGTTTTCACGGGAAACGCTTGATCCAAGAAATACAGCTGGAATAGGTGCAGATTCCGGTAGATCTACAAATCTTACTGTGTCCGTTATTGTGTGTAGCTGCTCTATTGGAGTCCATAACTCAATACAAAATGAGCATAATCTGTCCCCTTTAAGCACCATTGCCCCATTGAAGGAAAAAGCAACCCAGATCATGATGGGATCTCCTGGTCAAGCCATCAGGACCATCATGGTTACAACGGGCAATTTTGTGGTATTGAAGGAACCCTTTGAAGATGTTTTTTCTTCTTAAAAGCCTTCTCTCGCAGATGGTTATTGGACTGCACTCGACACCAGTAACTACTTTCTTTTGGGTTCTTTGGGATGGTCTGTCTTGACGGTCGGGATCTTCTGGCTCAGGGCTGGGGGCATTTTGGCATTTTTCGTAACCCTCATAACCCGTCGGGATCTTTGAAGAACTTCCAAATGAACATCCAACCTCAGCAGCAATAGCGCGCTGCAAGAGGCCTTGCTAATGCAGTTCAAAAATCCTGCCATGTTAAAAGACAGAAAGTTTTTTTCTCTCAAGATTTTGCCTTTTAAAGTCTGTGCTCTTAAACCTTTCATCAGGGGATGAACAGCCTATGTCACTTTAATGCTTGTTAGCAATAAATTGCTGACTTAAACACTCTCATTTCTTCTTTTTGCATTCTGTAACTACTTAAAATGGAAGCGCTTGCAATTTTTCAACTTGACGTAAAATTTTAATCAGGTGTGTATATAAGAACCATTATGGTAACATTTCAAAATGCAGGTTCCCTATCACAGCATAATAAATTATATTTTGGCTACATATACACTCACCTTTTGGAAGTCTTCTGCAGCCCATTTAGCGAACCCTCATGGTGGTTGTTCAATCTTGGGTAAAGAAAAAATAAACAAAAACAAATGTAAATATATGATAAGTACAAGATAAGATAAGGACAATTTAGCATCTTCTTGTAGTGTAAAAGTGGAAAAGTATGTTTTACAAACACTGCACAAATGTGATGAAAACATGCAAAGAGGCGTTCAAAATGACTGTTTTGCCATCTGCTGCGGTTTTAATGTGACACATTAATATTCACACACCTGCTCACTCGGTAGGCTTCCATGAATCAGCTGTCATGAAGCAATGTCACACTTTCACACCGGTAGATTGGAATCATAATGTACAACACTCCTTTATTCCTCTCACTTCTCAATGTACAAACTATTGTACGTTCACAACAAAAAACATTAGAAGTGACATAAATAACCAAGTCAAACATTTGTAAAGCAATCACGCAAGTCATGCTAGCTAGCTAGCTAGCTAAAGCTAACTTACCTTGCCAGATTCATGTTGCTCTGCCTGCAAAAATGGTGCCTCTGTTACAGAAAGCCAAAAATGTTAACATAAAACACAGTTCCAAATGCATATACACATATATAAATGATAAATGGAAGGAATAAATTGAACATTGATAATTACTTTTACCTTCAATGAAGCCGTGATTCTAGACTTGAGCTACACAATGACAAAGACGCAATGTGGCAGCAAGACACCACAAGGACAACATCTTCCTGTTTTGCCACGAGTTGTTTCTTAAATTCAAAATTGTTTCCCACTTCAATGACCTAAAATAGAGCCAAAGAAAGTTTCAAGTGCTAACATTTTCACAAAGAAAACTATCAAGATGTGCTCTGCATTAAACATTTTCGCGATTCACTCGCTGATGACATCATGGGGGAGCTCACTTCCGGTTGGTATTTGGAACTTAGCAAGCCAGCTTCATTGTTAAAACCTAGTGTTTTATGATAAAAATACATTTAAAACACTGTTGGACAGTAACAGGAACATGTATATGGATTTAATGGGTGTGATGGGTTTACAGAACAACATCAGTTTCGTGTACAAAGCTCAAACTGAAGTAAAAGCACTGAAACATGCGACATTCATAGTCATCATTCAAAATATACCTTTATTGTCAATCATCTGAACAATGACATTCTATTGTGGCCTGAAGAAAAAGTACAGTCCAAGCTTGACTGACAGTTCTGAGGACCAATGGACATACATTTTTTTTTTTTTTTTAAAGACCATGTAGTAAAAGCGTTGTTCATTGGTCATTTAGCTACACACAGTAAGACCTTCAAATCATCCCATAGTGAACATGGGAGTTCATCATCGATTATCTAAACAGTTTGGTGTTCAATAAAGCTTTCAAACATGAACCAAAACATATTATATTGCAATTTTAGCGGTTAGTTTTGATTTATTTGGCTGATTCAGTGCCAATGTGACAAACATCAACAATTTCCCAAGCGTCTCATCTTGATGAGGATGACGCGCACAGTGACGGGAGAGGAAATAGCACCATCTGCTGTGGAATATTTCACTCCCACATAAGGTCTGGACAACACTTGGTCCATGTGGGAGGACTTGGCACAGGGGACATATGTGAGGGTAATGGACATGGAAATTGGGTTAGGGCTTGATCTGGATTCCCTCCTCTTTCACATTCGGCCTGTAGTAGGCTCCTTCCTCTGGAGCTACAACACCAGCATGTCATTGTTAGTCCTGTAAGTAGTGGTTTTATTGATAGTATACATAGCAGGTTTTTTATTCATGTATTTATTTGTGTCGGCCCACCACAAATATAATTGGACCACCACAGATAAATTTGTCGCTATACCTTTTTGTTTAATATAAATTCAAATTTTAAAGAAAAATTCACATGTTGTAAATTCAGCTGACAGGATATAGAGCAGGGGTGGGCAAACTTTTTGACTCGCGGGCCGCTTTGAGTTAACAAAATTGTCCGGGGGGCCAGAATATATATTTAACCCTTAGAATTTTTTTTTATTTCATATTCCAGGTATTCCTAAAAAAAAAACATGTTTTTGATATAATGCCATTCACATTTTTAACTTACCTTTTATACATTTTAAGAAATTTTAGTTTTTGTGTTACTACCCCAACCTTCCATAAGTGGGTCAAAAATGACCCGTATGCATTTTCTATGGAATCCAATAAGAACCTTTGATTCTTATCAACTTATCAACTCCTAAATATAATACTAAATATCATACAAGTGATTATTCCTAACCAAAATGGCAAAATTGGTATAAAAACGCATTGATTCTAGTATGGGTCATTTTTTACCCTCTTATGGAAGAGTGTAGGGTCCAGTCACTCATGCATCTAAGGGTTAACACACACTATTTTACTCTTATAATTCTAACAGTCCGCATTTAATTATTAGTCTAATTTTATCTGTAAAAGTGTCGTACTATAAGCTGTATGTTCTCATGTCACTTTTTTCAGGAGCTTTAAACATCAGACCACAGCAAATTACGAAATTGAATTTTACAGTTTTTTTTCTGAATCATACATCCGACTTGACTTATGTTGCCAGCTGTTGTATGTTAAAATTTGAAATATTTAGAAGCAGTTGATGTTTGTGAAATAATCACTAATAAATACAATAAATCACTATATTGACAGTTACTATGGTACCCATTATGTCATTGTATGGTCATATCACCTCGTACTTCGGTACGTGACAAAAAAAAAAACCTTACACCACATTAGGAAAGCAGGAAGTGATCAAATTATTATGTCATTGTAGAGTCACATCACTTCTGTACGAGGTACATTATTAAAAAAAACAACAAAAAAACCCTTAAACTGTATTATGGAAAGCAGGAAGTGAACAAATGTAAGAGTTAGTGATTGTAAAAGCACCAGATGGAGGAGTAGGATTTAATAAGCTTTGCTTCTTCCTACTCCTTTTGGACATGTGGAACTGTGAACTGATTATGGGATGCATTCAATTGTAATCTGATGCATGTTCAAATGAAATAAAACCATTACCATTACTATAGAAAGCAACTGGCGGGCCGGATTCAACCGCTTAGTGGGCCGCATGTGGCCCCCGGGCCGTAGTTTGCCCACCCCTGATATATGGCGTACATGAACAATAAATAGTGTGAGGTTAATAGTTAGTAGGCAAAGCAGTCAGATATATAACATACAGTACGATATGCATCTTAAAGTACAGTAAAGTGTTACAGTGGAAGCTGCAAAGTCAACACAATTTGCTCCTTGATGCTTTTTCCCCTCCACAGGAAATAACGGAAAGTGAATTCATCTGTTCCGGTGTCAAGCTTTGTCCGTCAGAAAACTTCTATGATAACATTTAAGTCATTTTATTTTTATTATTTTTTGTTTGCTTGCTTTACAAAATAAAAGTGCAGATTCTGAAAGATCTAGAAAGCTTTCGGTGCTGGTTATTGTGTGTAGCCGCTCTATAGGAGTCCACAACTCAATATAAAGAGCCGAAAATGAGCACAATAGGTCCTCTTTCAGAGAAAAAACTTGTAATCTAACAACAAAACATCATACTTGTATCACTACATTATTAAGAAAAAAATCCTATGATTTTAGTACTTTGAAATATTAACGAAAGAAGACGTTTTTTAAGTATTATTATGTAAAACAAACAAAAAATAAAACTGTAATTTTTGGAAAATTAGGTTGTGGATAAAGTGTAAAATGTTTCAATGTGGGAAACAAACACAAAAAGAAGGTTGTAATTATTAGAACATTAGATTGGGGAATATTTATAATTTTACAAAACATACAGACAAAATATGAATAGGAATAAATAATTTTTTTAAAGAAAAAAGTTGATATATTTGGAAAAGGAAAAAAAAATAGTCTTTATCACCTACGTAGTACGAACCACAGTTTGTCCATAACTAACACCATGTTGGAACATAGGGATGTCCATAAGTGCACTTGGCACCAGGACACCCTAGGCCGCAGGTCTATGATCGACTTTGTAGTCGTATCATCAGACCTGCGTCCGCATGTTCTGGACCACGGGTGAAGAGAGGGGCTGAGGTGTCAACTGATCACCACCTGGTGATGAGTTGGATAAGATGGCGGGGGAGGATGCTGGACAGAGCTGGTAGACCCAAACGAGTAGTGAGGGTCTGGCAGAGTCTCCCGTTTGTCGAGTCTTCAACTCTCACCTGCGGCAGAGCTTCACCTGCATCCCGGGGTAGGACCGGGATATTGAGTCCGAATGGGCCATATTCCATGCCTCCATTGCTGAGGCGGCTGACCGGAGCTGCGGCCGCAAGGCGGTCGGTGCCAGTCGTGGCGGCAGGCCCCGAACCCGATGGTGGACACCAGAGGTCAGGGCCGCCGTCAAGCTGAAGAAGGAGTCCTAACGAGCATTGATGGCTTGTGGGACTCCGGAAGCAGCTGACAGATACCGTCAGGCCAAACGGTCCGCGGCTTTGGCGGTTGTCGAGGCAAAAACTCGGGTGTGGGAGGAATTTGGTGAGGCCATGGAGCACGACTTTCGGTCGGCCTCGAAGAGGTTCTGGCAAACCATCCGGCGCCTCAGAAAAGGGAAGCAGTGCCCAGTCCACACTGCTTACAGTGGAGACGGGGGCTTGCTGACCTCGACTGGGGATGTAGTCGGACGGTGGAAGGAATACTTTGAGGCCCTTCTCAATCTTCCAATACCTTCCACAGAGGAAGCAGAGTCTGAGGACACATACGTGGACAGTGCCATCACTGTGGCTGAGGTATCTGGGGTAGTTAAAACACTCCTCAGTGGCAAAGCTCCGGGGGTGGACGAGTTCCGCCCAGAATTCCTCAAGGCTCTGGATGTTGAGGGACTGTCTTGGCTGGCACGTCTCTTCAACATTGCGTGGAAGTCGGGAACAGTACCTTTGGATTGGCAGACCGGGGTGGTGGTCCCCCTTTTCAAGAAGGGTGACCGGAGGGTGTGTTCCAACTACAGGGGGATCACACTCCTCAGCCTCCCTGGGAAAGTCTATTACAGGGTGCTGGAGAGAAGGGTACGGCCGTTGGTCGAACCTCTGTTACAAGAGGTCCAATGTGGTTTTCGTCCTGGTCGTGGAACACTGGACCAGCTCTACACCCTCACAAGGGTGCTTGAGGGTGCATGGGAGTTTGCCCAACCAGTCTACATGTGTTTTGTGGATCTGGAAAAGGCATTCGACCGTGTCCCTCGTGGCGTCCTTTGGCGTCCGCGTTACTACGTGCTATCCGGTCTTTGTACAAACGGGGCAGGAGTCTGGTTCGCATTGCCAGTAGTAAGTCGAGCCTGTTTCCAGTAAAAGTTGGCCTCCGCCAAGGCTGCCCTTTGTCACCGATTCTGTTCACAATTTTCATGGACAGAATTTCTAGGCGCAGCCAAGGTGTTGAGGGAGTCCGGTTCGGGGGCCTTCGAATCTCATCTCTGCTATTTACAGATGATGCGGTTCTTATGGCTTCTTCGGGCTGCGACTTTCAGCGTTTACTGGGACGGTTTGCATCTGAGTGTGAAGCGTCTGGGATGAGACTCAGTACCTCCAAATCAGAGGCCATGGTTCTCAGTCGGAAAAGGGTGGAGTGCTCCCTCCGGGTTGCGAATGAGGTCCTGCCCCAGGTGGAGGAGTTTAAGTATCTCGGGGTCTTGTTCACGAGTGAGGGAAAGTGAGAGAGCGTGAGGTCGACAGACGGATCGGTGCAGCCTCGGCAGTAATGCGGTCTCTGTACCGGACCGTCGCGGTGAAAAGAGAGCTGAACCGGAAGGCAAAGAACTCAATTTACCGGTGGATCTATGTTCCCACCCTCACCTATCCGGGATCTCATTCTTTGGGTCATGACCCAAAGCTCATGACCCAAAGAATGAGATCCCGGATACAGGCGGCTGAAATGAGTTTCCTCCGTAGGGTAGCTGGACTCACTCTAAGAGATAGGGTGAGGAGCTCAGTCATCCGGGAGGGGCTCCGAGTAGAGCCGCTTCTCCTTCACATCGAGAGGAGTCAGTTGAGGTGGCTCGGGCATCTAGTCCGGATACCTCTCGGACGCCTCCCTGGTGAGGTGTTCCGGGCATGCCCAGCCGGGAAAAGGCCCCGGGGCAGACCTAGGACACACTGGAGGGACTATGTCTCACAGCTGGCCTGGGAACGCCTTGGTGTCCTCCCGGTGGAGCTGGAGGAGGTGGCCGGGGACCGGGAAGTCTGGGCCCGGATAAGCGGAGGAAAATGGATGGATGGATGGACCGCGGCTTGACCCTGGAACAGATTATTTTATTTCCATGATTTCCTGCAAGAAGCATGGTTGGAAGCAAACAAGCTGAATGGTCCAATCAGTGGTTTTCACTGGTTATGAGTTAGTTGTGTGTCAGTTTAAATACAAGATAGGATAAAAAAAACAAGTTAGCACAATATGCAGATAAATATAAATCTTTGATTAGTTTGACTTTTTTTTTTTTACTTTGTTAGTAATGTAGTAATTCACAGTTTGTTGACAATAGAAGGCAAAAAATAACATTTCCAACATAGTGGACCAGTGTGAGTCGGTCTGGTCTGCAGGGTGAGATTCAGTCAGACTTCCACTTGATGGAGAGCAGCTGACAGAAGATCTGCATCGCCCAGTAGAGCAGCGAGAGGGAGGCAAAGGCCTGCACAGGAGCAACATACAAAGGAGGGCTGAGCATCCGTCACTCACACATCTTCAATGCAAGCCATGGGAGTTGGTGCATTTCAATATTTACATTTACTTTAAATGCCTGCAAAACGATTCCTAATGACAATAAATTCATATTATGGAATGTATTAAAATAGTATTTAATACAAAATGCAATGTATTTTATAACATATTATTTCCCTGCAATTATGTGTTGAAAATATTGGAATTCCGTTACATTACATATACATTTTCAGTCAGTATGTTTGTATTTTTTTATGGAGGACCAAAACTGACAAAATAATAAATAAATAAAAGTGGAAATAAAAACAAAAATGAAAAAAAAAAAAATCAAAAAATTAAATACAAAAAAATTAATATAAATGGAAATAAAAACAAAAATAAGAAAATATATACATAAATAAATAAATGATAGATGATTTTTATAGTGAGGGCTGTCCATCATTTGGATACATTTATTTCGTAACGTGGAATTTTTTTTGTAAAAAAGTTTAAAAAGTAAAAATATATATTTAAAAAAAACTGTTTTCCTCCTTGGTCGTTTGTCTATATGTGCCCTGTGATTGGCTGGCGACCAGTCCAGGGTGTACCCCGCCTCTCGCCCGAAGACAGCTGGGATAGGCTCCAGCACCCCCCGCGACCCTCGTGAGGAAAAGCGGTAGAAAATGAATGAATGAAATGAATGTTTTCCTCCTTTAAAAAATATGGAGGACCAAAACTGCCAAAATAATAAATAAATAAATAAATATATAAAATATAAAAGCAAAAATAAATACAAAAATAAAAAACAAGATTCAAAAATTAAAAATAAATACAAAAATAAATGTAGAAATAAATACAAAAATAAATATATAAATAGAATTACATATCAATAAATAAATAAAAGCACTATGCTCTCATATGTATTTATTTCATGCAGCAGACAATGTCAGCTTGAAATGCAGAAGGAAAAACTATTCAAATGAGGGGGCGGTCCTAAGTGTGTCTTGGGTTGAACTGTTCGCCTATTGGTTGATCGACATGTGAGTGCGAAAATCGACTAGGTATGCCTGCAAACAGCCACAGCAAGAGGAAGTACACAGGGAGAAAAGTATACATTTACCGGGACAATAATGGCGGGGTCCACCAGGAAGTCGGTGTCCGAGCTGGAGATTGCAGCCATATTTACCGCCATTGAGAGTGGTGTGGTGACTTCCTCTTGCTGTGGCCGTTTGCAGGCATACCTAGTCGATTTTCGCACTCACATGTCGATCAACCAATAGGCGAACAGTTCAACCCAAGACACACTTAGGACCGCCCCCTCATTTGAATAGTTTTTCCTTCTGCATTTCAAGCTGACATTGTCTGCTGCATGAAATAAATACATATGAGAGCAGAGTGCTTTTATTTATTTATTGATATGTAATTCTATTTATATATTTATTTTTGTATTTATTTCTACATTTATTTTTGTATTTATTTTTAATTTTTGAATCTCGTTTTTTATTTTTGTATTTATTTTTGCTTTTATATTTTATATATTTATTTATTTATTTATTATTTTGGCAGTTTTGGTCCTCCATATTTTTGAAAGGAGGAAAACAGTTTTTTTTAATATATATTTTTACTTTTTAAACTTTTTGACAAAAAAATGTTTGTAAAAATTTGTATTTATTTCTACATTTATTTTTGTATTTATTTTTAATTTTTGAATCTTGTTTTTTATTTTTGTATTTATTTTTGCTTTTATTTATTTATTCATGTATATATATTTTTTTATTTTTGTTTTTATTTCCATTTATATAATTTCTTTTGTATTAAATTTTTTGATTTTTTTTTCATTTTTGTTTTTATTTCCACTTTTATTTATTTATTATTTTGGCAGTTTTGGTCCTCCATATTTTTTAAAGGAGGAAAACAGTTTTTTTTTAATATATATTTTTACTTTTTAAACTTTTTTACAAAAAAATTCCACGTTACGAAATAAATGTATCCAAATGATGGACAGCCCTCACTATAAAAATCATCAGAGCTCAAATAAACCTCTGGTTGACCGGGTCAGTCTGTAAATGTTCTGACAGAACCTGTAGAACATCTCCACTTCATCCCGGAATTGACACCACAACATGAATGTCCCCCCGGAGGACGCAGACTGCAGACGTACGCGCCGGAGCTTCATTCATCATGGCAAACGCAATCATCCTTTTCAAGCTCGTGCGGCCGAGCCAGATGGATGCCACATGCTCGGAACCACAACAATACCGCCTCCGGGAGCCAGGTCGCAATCAAAATGAACTTAAAGGAAGGTGAAATCGGTTTGACTTGTTTCTGGTTTCTAATTGCTACACTGCCCCCTAATGGCCAGCCAAGGAAATCATGAAGCATCACCATTCATTCATTCATTCATTTTTCTACCGCTTATCCTCACTTTGGTGGCGGGGGTGCTGGAGCCTATCCCAGAGGCGGGGTACACCCTGGACTGGTGGTCAGCCAATCACAGGGCACATATAGACAAACAACCATTCACACTCACATTCATACCTATGGACAATTTGGAGTCGCTAATTAACCCTTAATTAATTTCCTGTTTTGAGTGTAAATACTGCTTGTTAGTAAAAAAAAAATATCATTTTGTTGCCTAAATTATGCATTTTCAAACATTTAAATCCAAATTTAAGGCATTCAGAAGACCCATTGAAAGACATTGTAGTAGTAAGTAGCCATTAGGTGTCAGCCATGTTACATTGAATAGCCACCAGAGGAAGTAAAAAAAAAATGTGTGAGTCATTGAGTAATTTACACAGGGGATGGGGGTGATAACCCCCCCCCCCCCCCCCCCCCCCCCCCAATAATCCGATCCAGTCAATATAACCCCTCGAATATAATCACATCATTCCCATATAAATATCTTGTTGATTTTCTTCATTTGCCAGGAGCATGTTTAATCATCCGGTAATGTAACCCCCCCCCCCCCCCTGCTGAATACTTGGTATTACCCAACCTGCTTTCTCGCCCTAAACTTCTCTATTTGCTGTATGTTTGACATGACCAAAAAGAGGTTTTATTATATTACAGTAAACCTCGGATATATCGGACTCGGATATATCGGAAATTCGCTCACAACGGACAGATAAAAAAGAAGCGATTTTTCTGTAATGCATTTCCAATAAAAATTCATTGCATATATCGGATTTTTTATAACGGATTTCGCCTATTTCGGACAAAATCTCCAGTCCCGTTCCAATGCATTTCCATGAAATTTCCCTCGCATATATCGGATGGCCGCATCGTGAGATGAAAGTGTGTGAAAGACACACTATAAACCTTGCAATCATTCCTACGCTTGGCGTTCCCAGCGCTTTGGTCCCACACTTGAGCAAACTTTGGGGGGTTCGTTCATAGTCAGGAAGCACTTTGGGCGTGTGACAAATCACAGCAGAGTGGGAATTCCCGGAGGCGGGCCATGGGTATAATGAATTAAAACAGACCGTTTTGACGGGAAGCACAAATCCAGTACAGCTGGAATAGGTGCAGATTCTGGAAGAACTACAGTAAACCTCGGATACGTATATCGGACTCGGATATATCGGATTTCGCCTATTTCGGACAAAATCTCCAGTCCCGTTCCAATGCATTTCCATGAAATTTCCCCTCGCATATATCGGATGGCCGCATCGTGGCGCTCCGATTCGCCGAATCGTGACAGGCCGCTATACGACGTCATTTGCAGCGTTTGCAGCGTTGCCTGCGCGTCCAGGTACATTGGAAACATAGTCAAGGAAGTGCCTTTTTATAACGGATAAAATCCCATTTACGCATATACCGGATATAAATCCCATATATGCGTAAAACGGACATTTTCCGGTATACGCATATAACGGATTTCGCTTATATCAGACAAAACCAGTGGGAACAATTGAATCCGATATATCCGAGGTTTACTGTAGTATATTATATTATTATTATATTAGTGGAGTAGTTGGATTGCCAGTGTCCCGTGAGGTGAAGCCAGAGGGATGTCCTGTAGGACCAATGTCGGTTTGGCTAAACAATATATGCTCCAATATATATATATATATAGTAATATATATAATATATATATAGCTATAATAGAGGGATCATCACGTCTCTGTTTTCCACCAACGACGTTTACTGATCAAATAACGCCATAGCCTACACAGAAGCTACATTTCTCCAGGCATTTCTACATTTGATATGTTTCTGCTGCGGTCGGAGTGGTAACCATGGTGATGAGAGACGCTCTTTCACATGACATGACCGTACAAATGCAATTGTTGACAGATATTAATTATATACTGCTTAAAATAATGTCATTTTTCTAAGTGGCCGTGGCTTTTTGCACTCCAAGTGTGAACGTCAATAAACGTCCATGGGGTCAAAGCGGCAGGGGCCTGCGGGGCCTGCGGGGCCTGGGGGCCTGCCCGCCACAGCTGCACCAAGCCGTTAAAATGAAAAAGAAGGCGGTCTTCAGGGCCTGTGATATATGACCTGCCATGGGATGTTCCCAGCGCTCCTTCCACAAGTCCAGCAGCTTTGGACGACTCCGCCGTGCTGGAAAAGGACCGGGAACTTTGCGTTCCGAGCTGCCTTGTGCCTCGTCCTCACATTGCAGAACACTTGGAGACACAAAAGAACCCTGATGTTCTGCATCTGCCGAGCACAATGTCAAGGTGACGATGTGCTCCTCCTTCACCCCACATTTCATCTTTTGCAGGTAGAAAGCAGCTTTTCTACGATTTACTCTTCAAATGACACTAACAAATCAATAAGAAGAAAAATAAAAAGTATAAAATGATTTTTGGTTGGCGTTTCTGGCCTCTGAAAGCTAGCAAACGTGCTTCAATAATAAAAGTCATATACGTACTTACTTATTGTGTCGGGTTACCTTCTGCAGAACGTTTAAGACTCAATGCAATTTGATTTTATTGGACTTTTTACTTCTTTAAGCTAACATTGCTCTTTCATCAATCTCGCTAAATAATAATATTTTATTCGATTTGGGGATTTTCCAGGTCACATTTCAGACAGAACCAAGCACTTTCAATCAACAGGGTGCAGACCACCACAACGTACACCAGGGGTGGGCAAACTACGGCCCGGGGGCCACATCCGGCCCGCCAAGTGTTTGAATACGGCCCGTCCGTTCTTTCCAAAGTATTTCATTTAAACTCAACATACGAACTGGCATCATGGCCTGAGCCAACCTTTTGATGGTTGTATCAATTTTGTTATTTGATGTGGTCTGTTGTTTACAAAGTGCTCCTGAAAAAAGGGACACAAGCATAATGATGATAATAATAATAATAATAATAATAATAAATTTTAAAAGATTTAAATATAAAAGATTTAAATATAAAATATTTAAATAAAAATATTTAAATATAAAATATTTAAATAAAAATATTTAAATATAAAATATTTAAATTAAAATATTTAAATATAAAATATTTAAATATAAAATATTTAAATATAAAATATTTAAATATAAATATAAAATAATAAATAACAATAGCAGATTGCATGACAATTTTACAGATACAATAATACCAGGTGGACTGTTACGTGTAAAATATATAGTCTGCCCCCCCCCCCCTTTTGTTAAATCAATGCGGCCCGCGAGTCAAAAAGTTTGCCCACCCCTGACGTACACCAATAGACAAGTTGTGGGTCACATCAGATGATGTGTAACACATGTGTAACACACGTTACACAAACATATTGACGAGCAAAAGGCACATCAACAAGGAAATGAGTTGGTCATACAGTTAGCTTGAATGCTAACGTTAGCACCAATGAACTTAAGAGCAAAAGATTCCCAAACAAGACACACAGCTCCAACGATGGCACCGAAACCTCACCTCTACGCCATCCAGGCACAGCATGAACCCGGGGAGAACAAGGATGGGCGTCAGAGACCATAAACAGTGGAACAAAACCACGACCCGAGCTAAACATTATCAGTGGATGATAAACAACACAAAGCATGTCAATTGTGGTCAACGACAAACCGGTTCACCACAACCCTCGGTTTGGTTTCAGAACTCATGGTAATAAGTGATTTTAGGATTCAAGTTTAGGGATTAGGTCTCACAGCTGGCCTGGGAACGCCTTGGTGTCCTCCCGGTGGAGCTGGAGGAGGTGGCCGGGGATCGGGAAGTCTGGGCTTCCCTTCTAAGACTGCTGCCCCCGCAACCCGGACCCGGATAAGCGGAGGAAAATGGATGGATGGAGGATTGAAGTAGGATTCTTTATTCCTTCTTTCCAGTGTGGCGGGCTTCCTTATATGAGCGTCCTCCGAACGCTCCGTTTCAGGGAGTTTTTTCTAACGCCGGTTCACTGTGACGTCAAAGTGAGCCTTGTGAGAATGACTTCCTTATATGGGCGTGCTCAGGTATAAGCTGTACAAGCTGTTAGCGGTACAAGCTGAGTGTGACCAATCACAGCGGAACGAGCGTGGGTGGGATAAATTCAAACAGACCATTTGGAAATCCAAGGAAATCTATGCATCCATCCATCCAGCCATCTCTGCATCCATCCATCCATCCAGCCATCCATCTATGCATCCATCTATGCATCCATCCATCCATCTATGCATCCATCCATCCATCTATGCATCCATCCATCCATCCATCCAGCCATCCATCTATGCATCCATCCATCTATCCATCTATGCATCCATCCATCCAGCCATCCATCTATGCATCCATCCATCTATGCATCCATCCATCCATCCATCCATCCAGCCATCCATCTATGCATCCATCCATCCATCCATCTATGCATCCATCCATCCATCTATGCATCCATCCATCCATCCATCCATCCATCCATCCATCCATCCATCCAGCCATCCATCTATGCATCCATCCATCCATCCATCTATGCATCCATCCATCCATCTATGCATCCATCCAGCCATCCATCCATCCAGCCATCTATGCATCCATCCATCCATCCATCTATGCATCCATCCATCCATCCATCCATCCATCCATCTATGCATCCATCCATCCATCCATCTATGAATCCATCCATCCAGCCATCCATCTATGCATCCATCCATCCAGCCATCCATCCATCCAGCCATCCATCCATGCATCCATCCATCCATCCAGCCAACCATCTATGCATCCATCCATCCATCCATCTATGCATCCATCCATCCATCCATCCATCTATGCATCCATCCATCCAGCCATCCATCTATGCATCCATCCATCCAGCCATCTATGCATCCATCCATCCATCAAGCCATCCATCTATGCATCCATCCATCTATCCATCCAGCCATCTCTGCATCCATCCATCCAGCCATCCATCTATGCATCCATCCATCCATCCAGGCATCCACCTATGCATCCATCCATCCAGCCATCTCTGCATCCATCCATCCATCCATCCAGCCATCCATCTATGAATCCATCCATCCAGCCATCCATCTATGCATCCATCCATCCATCCAGCCATCCATCCATGCATCCATCCAGCCATCCATCTATGCATCCATCCATCCATCTATGCATCCATCCATCCATCCATCCATCCATCTATGCATCCATCCATCCATCCATCCATCCAGCCATCCATCTATGCATCCATCCATCCATCCATCCATCCAGCCATCCATCTATGCATCCATCCATCCATCCATCTATGCATCCATCCATCCATCCATCCATCTATGCATCCATCCATCCATCCATCCAGCCATCTATGCATCCATCCATCCATCAAGCCATCCATCTATGCATCCATCCATCTATCCATCCAGCCATCTCTGCATCCATCCATCCATCCATCCATCCATCTATCCATCCATCCATCTATGCATCCATCCATCCATCCATCCATCCATCTATGCATTCATCCATCCATCCATCTATGCATCCATCCATCCATCCATCTATGCATCCATCCATCCATCTATGCATCCATCCAGCCATCCATCCATCCAGCCATCTATGCATCCATCCATCCATCCATCTATGCATCCATCCATCCATCCATCCATCCATCCATCTATGCATCCATCCATCCATCCATCTATGAATCCATCCATCCAGCCATCCATCTATGCATCCATCCATCCAGCCATCCATCCATCCAGCCATCCATCCATGCATCCATCCATCCATCCAGCCAACCATCTATGCATCCATCCATCCATCCATCTATGCATCCATCCATCCATCCATCCATCTATGCATCCATCCATCCAGCCATCCATCTATGCATCCATCCATCCAGCCATCTATGCATCCATCCATCCATCAAGCCATCCATCTATGCATCCATCCATCTATCCATCCAGCCATCTCTGCATCCATCCATCCAGCCATCCATCTATGCATCCATCCATCCATCCAGGCATCCACCTATGCATCCATCCATCCAGCCATCTCTGCATCCATCCATCCATCCATCCAGCCATCCATCTATGAATCCATCCATCCAGCCATCCATCTATGCATCCATCCATCCATCCAGCCATCCATCCATGCATCCATCCAGCCATCCATCTATGCATCCATCCATCCATCTATGCATCCATCCATCCATCCATCCATCCATCTATGCATCCATCCATCCATCCATCCATCCAGCCATCCATCTATGCATCCATCCATCCATCCATCCATCCATCCAGCCATCCATCTATGCATCCATCCATCCATCCATCTATGCATCCATCCATCCATCCATCCATCTATGCATCCATCCATCCATCCATCCAGCCATCTATGCATCCATCCATCCATCAAGCCATCCATCTATGCATCCATCCATCTATCCATCCAGCCATCTCTGCATCCATCCATCCATCCATCCATCCATCTATCCATCCATCCATCTATGCATCCATCCATCCATCCATCCATCCATCTATGCATTCATCCATCCATCCATCTATGCATCCATCCATCCATCCATCTATGCATCCATCCATCCTCGCTAGAGTCGTAGGAATATGTTGGAGCCTATCCCAGCTGACTAAAAAGTTCCCGGCCCCTGCACTATAGTATTGGCTTGTATGGAAATATTATACTAGCTATCAAAAAAATAAACAAATGGTTTATAAACTACCATTTTGAAGCTTATTTTGCACTTAACATCAAGTCAGTATATACACCACACGTGCACATCGATGCACACAGGCTACTACTTCCTGTCTAGTCTTGGGAGAGATACCGGCTCAGGAAGGATCCCAAAGAGTGGCTTTAGTGCTCTGTAGTGCCGCCATGAGAAACATGGCTTACATCCTCCTCCATACACACAAACATTTGGTGGTCTGGCTGCAAGGTCACATGTCAAGGTCGATGACGACTCGTCAGTGGAGACAAGCAAACATGAAAGTTGTCAGCCTGGCATCGCCTCAATGGTACTAAGTGCCCCCTCGGTGATTAGCCGCAGGGCTCTGGGTGGCCGCAGTTTGAAGACCTGAAGCCGAGCAGCGGCGACGTCGACGGAAATGAAAGGCAGCGCTGCAGGCACCATTCCAGCAACCGGGGATGAAAGTAAAATGTAAAAACTAAAAGGAGAAAAAGGCGCCTGCTTGTGCTTCAAACTGAGGGAACAAATTGTGTGTAAGAGTTTAGTGTCGCTCCCCTGAGAAGAATTATCATTGAAAACATTTTTTTTACAACTTCTTAACTTCAAAAACGCCACGCTCGTCAATGAAATCCTTCAGACCTTGACTTTACGACGCTTCCCCAGAGAGAAATTATCATTTAAAACATTTTCTTTTACAAGCTGACGCAAGCCGACTTCAAAAAGAAGGCACTTTAATCCTCGTCAGCGAGCTCGGATTCATGGACAAAGCGGGCTAATGTCTGACCTTTCAATTAGCTAGCGTGCTAGTCCTAACGCTGACTCATATGCAGGACAGTGCATGCCCACATGCTCGCCAAGTCAACATTCACGCCACCATAAAGTTGCTCATTTTTGGTCAAAAAATGTAATATTTATTTTGTTTTTTAAAATACAATACAACTATACATAGATTTGGAATGTTTTAATTTTTGGTCAAAAAATGTAATATTTATTTTGTTTTTTAAAATACAATAAAACTATACATAGATTTGGAATGTTTTAATTTTTGGTCAAAAAATGTCATATTTATTTTGTTTTTTTTAATACAATAAAACTATACATAGATTTGGAATGTTTTAATTTTTGGTCAAAAAATGTAATATTTATTTTGTTTTTTAAAATACAATAAAACTATACATATATTTGGAATGTTTTAATTTTTGGTCAAAAAATGTAATATTTATTTTGTTTTTTAAAATACAATAAAACTATACATAGATTTGGAATGTTTTAATTTTTGGTCAAAAAATGTAATATTTATTTTGTTTTTTAAAATACAATAAAACTATACATAGATTTGGAATGTTTTAATTTTTGGTCAAAAAAATGTAATATTTATTTTGTTTTTTAAAATACAATAAAACTATACATAGATTTGGAATGTTTTAATTTTTGGTCAAAAAATTTAATATTTATTTTGTTTTTTAAAATACAATAAAAATATACATAGATTTGGAATGTTTTAATTTTTGGTCAAAAAATGTAATATTTATTTTGTTTTTTAAAATACAATAAAACTATACATAGATTTGGAATGTTTTAATTTTTGGTCAAAAAATGTCATATTTATTTTGTTTTTTTTAATACAATAAAACTATACATAGATTTGGAATGTTTTAATTTTTGGTCAAAAAATGTAATATTTATTTTGTTTTTTAAAATACAATAAAACTATACATATATTTGGAATGTTTTAATTTTTGGTCAAAAAATGTAATATTTATTTTGTTTTTTAAAATACAATAAAACTATACATAGATTTGGAATGTTTTAATTTTTGGTCAAAAAATGTAATATTTATTTTGTTTTTTAAAATACAATAAAACTATACATAGATTTGGAATGTTTTAATTTTTGGTCAAAAAAATGTAATATTTATTTTGTTTTTTAAAATACAATAAAACTATACATAGATTTGGAATGTTTTAATTTTTGGTCAAAAAATTTAATATTTATTTTGTTTTTTAAAATACAATAAAAATATACATAGATTTGGAATGTTTTAATTTTTGGTCAAAAAATGTAATATTTATTTTGTTTTTTAAAATACAATAAAACTATACATAGATTTGGAATGTTTTAATTTTTGGTCAAAAAATGTAATATTTATTTTGTTTTTTAAAATACAGTAAAACTATACATAGATTTGGAATGTTTTAATTTTTGGTCAAAAAATGTAATATTTATTTTGTTTTTTAAAATACAATAAAACTATACATAGATTTGGAATGTTTTAATTTTTGGTCAAAAAATGTCATATTTATTTTGTTTTTTAAAATACAATAAAACTATACATAGATTTGGAATGTTTTAATATTTGGTCAAAAAATGTAATATTTATTTTGTTTTTTAAAATACAATAAAACTATACATAAATGTGGAATGTTTTAATTTTTGGTCAAAAAATGTAATATTTATTTTGTTTTTTAAAATACAATAAAACTATACATAGATTTGGAATGTTTTAATTTTTGGTCAAAAAATGTAATATTTATTTTGTTTTTTAAAATACAATAAAACTATACATAGATTTGGAATGTTTTAATTTTTGGTCAAAAAATGTAATATTTATTTTGTTTTTTAAAATACAATACAACTATACATAGATTTGGAATGTTTTAATTTTTGGTCAAAAAATGTAATATTTATTTTGTTTTTTAAAATACAATACAACTATACATAGATTTGGAATGTTTTAATTTTTGGTCAAAAAAATGTAATATTTATTTTGTTTTTTAAAATACAATAAAACTATACATAAATGTGGAATGTTTTAATTTTTGGTCAAAAAATGTAATATTTATTTTGTTTTTTAAAATACAATAAAACTATACATAGATTTGGAATGTTTTCATTTTTGGTCAAAAAATGTAATATTTATTTTGTTTTTTAAAATACAATAAAACTATACATAGATTTGGAATGTTTTAATTTTTGGTCAAAAAATGTAATATTTATTTTGTTTTTTAAAATACAATACAACTATACATAGATTTGGAATGTTTTAATTTTTGGTAAAAAAATGTAATATTTATTTTGTTTTTTAAAATACAATAAAACTATACATAGATTTGGAATGTTTTAATTTTTGGTCAAAAAATTTAATATTTATTTTGTTTTTTAAAATACAATAAAACTATACATAGATTTGGAATGTTTTAATTTTTGGTCAAAAAATGTCATATTTATTTTGTTTTTTAAAATACAATAAAACTATACATAGATTGGGAATGTTTTAATTTTTGGTCAAAAAATGTAATATTTATTTTGTTTTTTAAAATACAATACAACTATACATAGATTTGGAATGTTTTCATTTTTGGTCAAAAAATGTAATATTTATTTTGTTTTTTAAAATACAATAAAACTATACATAGATTTGGAATGTTTTAATTTTTGGTCAAAAAATTTAATATTTATTTTGTTTTTTAAAATACAATAAAACTATACATAGATTTGGAATGTTTTCATTTTTGGTCAAAAAATGTAATATTTATTTTGTTTTTTAAAATACAATAAAACTATACATAAATGTGGAATGTTTTAATTTTTGGTCAAAAAATGTAATATTTATTTTGTTTTTTAAAATACAATAAAACTATACATAGATTTGGAATGTTTTAATTTTTGGTCAAAAAATGTAATATTTATTTTGTTTTTTAAAATACAATAAAACTATACATAGATTTGGAATGTTTTCATTTTTGGTCAAAAAATGTAATATTTATTTTGTTTTTTAAAATACAATAAAACTATACATAGATTTGGAATGTTTTCATTTTTGGTCAAAAAATGTAATATTTATTTTGTTTTTTAAAATACAATAAAACTATACATAAATGTGGAATGTTTTAATTTTTGGTCAAAAAATGTAATATTTATTTTGTTTTTTAAAATACAATAAAACTATACATAGATTTGGAATGTTTTAATTTTTGGTCAAAAAATGTAATATTTATTTTGTTTTTTAAAATACAATAAAACTATACATAGATTTGGAATGTTTTCATTTTTGGTCAAAAAATGTAATATTTATTTTGTTTTTTAAAATACAATAAAACTATACATAGATTTGGAATGTTTTCATTTTTGGTCAAAAAATGTAATATTTATTTTGTTTTTTAAAATACAATAAAACTATACATAGATTTGGAATGTTTTCATTTTTGGTCAAATGTTTTTTGATTTATTATATTTATTTTATAGTTCATTTATATTATATTTATTATTAATTTTTTATATCTATATATATTTTCAACAAAAATTGGATTAGAAATCCAAAATATTCTCTGCAAAAAAAAAGTACATAAAAATAACTATTTTGAAGGATTTGCAAAATATAATGGATTTTTCAAATTTTTAAATTTGTGGCCACATATTTAAAGAGAATTTGTTTGCAAATGTTTTTTTTTTAAATTTCAAATCCAATATTTTTGTTTGTAAATCCTTTTTTTCTTTGCCAAACTTTTGGATTTCAAATGCATTTTTTGTAACGACATCGTTCATCATTCATTTTTACCACTTATCCTCATGAGGGTCGCAGGGGTGCTGGAGCCTATCCCAGCTGTCTGAGAGGCGGGGTACACCCTGGACTGGTGGCCAGCCAATCCCAGGGCACATATAGACAAACAACCATTCACACTCACATTCATACCTATGGACAATTTGGAGTGGCTAATTAACCTAGCATGTTTTTGGAATGTGGGAGGAAACCGGAGTACCCGGAGAAAACATGCAAACTCCAAGAGAGGCCAAGAGATGGCCGAGGGTGGAATCAAACTCAGGTCTCCAAGCTGTGAGGCCTACGCGCTAACCGCTCGTCCACCACGCAGCCCCCGAAGTAAGTCATAATTTATAAAAACAGTAGCACCTCAGTTTTTGCTGTTAATTTGTTCCATAAGTTTTGAGGAAATGTACAGAATCAAAGGCAAATTTTCCCAAAGGAAGTAAAGTAAACAGTGTAAAATAATTACAAATGAGGAATGAATTGATTATTATTGATGATGCAGACTTCCTGTACATCCTGGCGTGATTCAACTAAATTGTTTTCTCATTTTCTTAATCAAATTGATGGCACTAGCAACTTTCTTTGGCTCCATGGCCGATTAAATCATGCAAAGACGGTGAGTCGGGACCGCATAAGGTGCTTTCTTTGTGCACTACAAATAATGACAAAGGTCTCTTTTATTGCAAATGTTGACCTGAAAATCAGGGGAGAACTTCAAGCTAGCAGAGTATGGATTTGTGCCATTCGCTGGTGGTCTCACATTTTAGCCCATAACTAGAAAATTCCCGCGGAAATTTTGATGGGCTTGCCACCTGTGCTGTGAACCTCGGGCCCGGTGTGCAAACGGCTACCATGCTAGCACCTAGCAAGAACACCTCAAGTACCGAAAAGGTTGATGCAGTCCCATCGTGTCCCCACATCATGCCATGTGTCTATTTGCCTTTAGACATTAGTAAATTAGCTTAAATGCTAACATTCTAACGGCTACCAAGCTACCACCTAGCAAGAGGGCCTCAAGTTTAGAAAGTGCCAAGGTTGTCCTATAACTTCCCTACATCATGCCATGTGTGTATTTGCCTTTAGACATGAGTAAATTAGCTTAAATGCTAGCAATTAGCATTTAGCCACAGAGAGAGTTGAGAAGTTTATCTAAAAAATGAGCCGTAAATCACATTTCTACGTGGCCGTATGGCTGAGCTACAAGGCTGTGAAAAGTCTGTAAATTCTCGTTTTCTCTGAAATGTGGCTGTTCTAAAAATAGAACAGGTGTACCTAATCTAGTGGCCGATTTTTGAACGTTTTGGTTTATAGCGTCGCCATAGTTACACAAAACGTTCCCAAAAATAAATACCGCTGTAGTCCTGAGTGTCACGATTCCGGCGGTGTAACATGTGTGGGGGTCCTTCTTGCGGTTTTGGTCGCATTACGCGCGCAAAAATGGGAAGATTAAGATATAATAATAGCTAAACATCACAAGGAATAACAATATGGGCTTGCTCAGTAATGCAAGCCCCATTGACTATGGGGCTTGCATTACTGAGCAAGCCCATAATGACCAAACAACGGTACCGAATAAACAAAAGTCGTCTCCTAGGAGGTGTACAGTAAACTTAAATATGTTGCAGTCGGGCTAAGTTAAACACTTCCTGCTAAATGACTGCAATGTAGCAAACACTAGAATGGTGTTTTTCTAATAGTAGTCAGAGAAAGGACATTGTTTTGATTGTGGGTGGAGCCTATTTGTCATTGGTCCAAGCATGTCCTTGTTTGTATTTTCAGAGCAATGAGAAAATAATATGGATGTCCTCTGCGAGTGGGTCCAATGGGATTCCACCGTGAAGACAAATGAGTCTCTGAGGGTGCTAAAGAGGTTAATCGTTCCCTCGGCTCCTTCCATCCACCCACTGATATTTGCAAGAGTTATGGCGTTCCCAGCGGTACGCTCCTACTGTGGAATTTGCTGGAAAATACGAGGCTGAGAAAGGCGATGACGCAGTGGCACAGTAAAGGGATTGTGGGTAAAAATACAAGAATACATCACATGAGTCTCACTTCAAGTGCACGGCTAAAACACAAAAAGGGTGTGTTAACTGGAAAAAAGGCTCTTCTTTCCTCCATGTGAAAACACATAACGCCAATAATGATGTGGCGTGCATCCGGAAGTGTCAAGACCGTGGCTTTCACACCAGAGCCACTACGCTAACCACTACTCACACATTTGCAGACTTTCACTCCAAAAATATTTTTGAGAAGAATAAAAATACAAAATCGATTAAAAAGGAAAATGATTAGCAAAACAAAAAACAAAACAGACTTGCCAATAATTGACTTAGGTTTTCTTTTTTTTTAATTAGCAATTTTTAAACTTTTTTTTAACTGCTATTTTATTCAGAGGAGGAGCTGACCTGACAAGGACATGCAGCAGGTTAGGCGAGGTTAGGGTGGTCAGGTTAGGTTAGGGTGGTCAGGTTAGGTTAGGTTAGGTTAGGTTAGGTTAGGTTAGGCTAGGTTAGGTTAGGGTGGTCAGGTTAGGTTAGGGTGGTCAGGTTAGGATGGTCAGGTTTGGGTGCTCAGGTTAGGATGGTCAGGTTAGGTTAGGTCAGGTTCGGGTGGTCAGGTTAGGATGGTCAGGTTAGGTTAGGTTAGGTTAGGTTAGGTCAGGTTAGGTTAGGGTGGTCAGGTTAGGATGGTCAGGTTAGGTTAGGTTAGGTTAGGTCAGGTTAGGTTAGGGTGGTCAGGTTAGGATGGTCAGGTTAGGTTAGGATGGTCAGGTTAGGTTAGGTCAGGTTCGGGTGGTCAGGTTAGGATGGTCAGGTTAGGTTAGGTTAGGTTAGGTCAGGTTAGGGTGGTCAGGTTAGGATGGTCAGGTTAGGTTAGGTTAGGTTAGGTTAGGGTGGTCAGGTTAGGTTAGGATGGTCAGGTTAGGATGGTCAGGTTAGGTTAGGTTAGGTTAGGTTAGGTTAGGTTAGGTTAGGTTAGGGTGGTCAGGTTAGGTTAGGATGGTCAGGTTAGGATGGTCAGGTTAGGTTAGGTTAGGTTAGGTTAGGTTAGGTTAGGATGGTCAGGTTAGGTTAGGATGGTCAGGTTAGGATGGTCAGGTTAGGTTAGGTTAGGTTAGGGTGGTCAGGTTAGGTTAGGATGGTCAGGTTAGGTTAGGTTAGGGTGGTCAGGTCAGGTCAGGTTAGGGTGGTCAGGTTAGGATGGTCAGGTTAGGTCAGGTCAGGTCAGGTCAGGTCAGGTCAGGTTAGGGTGGTCAGGTTAGGATGGTCAGGTTAGGTTAGGTTAGGTCAGGTCAGGTCAGGTCAGGTCAGGTTAGGGTGGTCAGGTTAGGATGGTCAGGTTAGGTTAGGTCAGGTCAGGTCAGGTCAGGTCAGGTCAGGTTAGGGTGGTCAGGTTAGGATGGTCAGGTTAGGGTGGTCAGGTTAGGGTGGTCAGGTTAGGTCAGGTCAGGTTAGGTTAGGATGGTCAGGTTCGGGTGGTCAGGTTAGGGTGGTCAGGTTAGGTCAGGTCAGGTTAGGTTAGGATGGTCAGGTTCGGGTGGTCAGGTTAGGTCAGGTGGTGGAATGGAAGTGTACTCACAGATCCCAGGAATGTGATGTCAAGATGGAAAGAGGATTTTAAAGAGTTGATGAATGAGGACGAGAGAGAAGGAAGAGAGAGAGTGGACCAGGAAGTAGCAAACATTGCTAAAGAGGAAGTGAGAAGGCGGCTGCTTTGCTGTGGTGACCCCTGAAGGGAAAAGGCCAAAGAGAAAGAAGGTTGTTGTCTTAATAAATAATAATAAACAAATAATACCATAAATTGCGAGTGGTTAGTGGGCAGGCCACACACCTAGGAGACCAGAGTTCGATTCCACACTGGGGCATGGTTGTTTTTCTATATGTGCCCTGTGGTTGGTGGGCGACCGGGCCAGGGTGTACCCCACCTCTCACCCGAAAACAGCTGGGATAGGCTCCAGCATGCCCACGACCCTTTTGAGGATAAGTGGTAGAAAATGAATGAATGAATGAATGGATGAATGGAATGAATGGAATGAATGGAATGAATGGAATGAATGGATGAATGGATGAATGAATTAACAAATGAATGGAATGAATGGAATGAATGGAATGAATGAATGAATAGAATGAATGGAATGAATGGAATGAATGGATGAATGAATTAACAAATGAATGGAATTAACAAATGAATGAATGAATGAATGGAATGAATGAATGAAATGAATGAAATGAATGAAATGAATGAAATGAATGAAATGAATGGATGAATGGATGAATGGATGAATGAATGGAATGAATGGAATGAATGGAATGAATGGAATGAATGGAATGAATGGAATGAATGAATGAATTAACAAATTAATGGAATGAATGAATGAATGAATGGAATGAATGGATGACCAAATGAATGGAATGAATGAATGAATGAATGAATGAATGAATGAATGAACGAATGAACGAATGAATGAATGAACGAATGAATGAATTAACAAATGAATGGAATGAATGGAATGAATGGAATGAATGGAATGAATGGATTCACAAATGAATGAATGAATGAATGAATGAATGAATGAATGAATGAATGAATGAATTAACAAATTAATGGAATGAATGAATGAATGAATGAATGGATGAATGGATGGAATGAATGATGAATGAATGATGAATGAATGGAATGAATGGATGAATGGATGAATGGATGAATGAATTAACAAATGAATGGAATGAATGAATGAATGAATGGAATAATGGATGAATGAATTAACAAATGAATGGAATGAATGAATGAATGGAATAATCGATGAATGGATGAATGAATTAACGAATGAATGGAATGAATGAATGAACGAACGAACGAATAATAAATTGCCTCATGAGCCTTCACTGCCATGTCATTGAGCGCCGTGTGTGTGCTTGCTTACTTCTGCCTTCATGACACTTACACAAGCCCCACAAATAGCTGTCCTGGACTATGCCTGCCAGTAACTAGCAGGTTGTAACCCAAATTTGAGCTCACAGTTCAGCAAAAACTGAGCAGAGAGACGACTCGTATCTGAAAAACCCTCATTAGATGGGACACTGGTATGCCAGAGTACCACTGTATAAATGACAATAAGAAATACCGGCAGTGTTAAAGTACCTTCTCTGATGTTTAAGACTCAATGCCGTCCATGACAACTATCGACATAAACACGATCAACAGTTGTTGCTGTGTTTTGGGTGTCACATTGGCCCATTATCACAGGGGAATAATTGTCACGGCCACAAGCGGGCCCCTGGCTGCACTTTGGGTACCACTGGTTTCCAGTATCGTGATATATTTTGCACTGCGAATGTGTAATCCCTGCAATATTGAAATGTTTGCCAATGAAATGACATGCTTCCCGTCTTAAAGTTCAAATAACCAGGAAGCCTTCGCATGTGAACGCTTTCCAACGCTCCTTCCAGTCTTCCTCATATTGACCCTTTTTCCACAATCTCACGCTCCAATGGCGGCCAACTTGGAAGATGCATCGGGGAACCGTTTGGGCCTGAAGAACGGACGTCCGACCAAGTGGACGGTATATGACACAATCAAGCCCAACAATAATCGACAAACTGACCCACCAAAAGGTTTTCCAGGCGGGGACGCTGGTCCTGAGGAAGTCTCCTGGACTCCATAATGTGTGACTGCTTGCCAGGAAGTGAACGTGTCAGAGAAAGATGTTCATAAAGTGAGCGGAGAGCGATGAAAGCCTTTATTGCAGTCAATGAGACGCTAGAAGCCTTTTCTATTTATAGCCCCACACCTTGGATATTAGTGCTTGGAATCAGCTTTGGGGAGGACAAAAATCTTCCAAATCCCATCCCAGGGGAAGAGACACCCTGTCAATATTTAAGAGCAGACTTAAAACCTTCATTTCTGATAAATGTCCTGCTTAGAGCTGACCCACTTGAGTCCTGATGGATCCCTTCGGCAGCTAAGAACTCTCTCAAGGCGGTTTTACAGGGCCAGGGTGTACCCCACCTCTCACCCGAAAACAGCTGGGATAGGCTCCAGCATGCCCATGACCCTTTTGAGGATAAGCGGTAGAAAATGAATGGATGAATGGATGAATGGATGAATGGATGAATGGATGAATGGATTACCAAATTAATGAATGAATGAATGAATGAATGAATTAACAAATGAATGGAATGAATGGAATGAATGAATGGATGGAGCAATGAATGGAATGAATGGATGAATGAATTAACAAATGAATGGAATGAATGAATGAATTAACAAATGAATGGAATGAATGGAATGAATGAATGGATGGAACAATGAATGGAATGAATGGATGAATGAATTAACAAATGAATGGAATGAATGAATGAATTAACAAATGAATGGAATGAATGAATGAATGAATGAATGGATGGATGAATGGAATGAATGGAATGAATGGAATGAATGGAATGAATGGAATGAATGGAATGAATTAACAAATGAATGGAATGAATGGAATGAATGAATGGATGGATGAATGGATGAATGAATGGAACAATGAATGGAATGAATGGATGAATGAATTAACAAATGAATGGAATGAATGGAATGAATGGAATGAATGAATGAATGGATGAATGAATGGAATGAATGGATGAATGAATGGAATGAATGAATGGAATGAATGGAATGAATGGAATGAATGAATGGAATGAATGAATGGATGAATGAATTAACAAATTAATGGAATGAATGAATGGAATGAATGAATGGATGAATGAATTAACAAATTAATGGAATGAATGAATGAATGAATTAACAAATTAATGGAATGAATGAATGAATGAATGAACAAATTAATGGAAAGAATGAATGAATGAATGGAATGAATGAATGAATTAATTAACAAATTAATGGAATGAATGAATGAATGAATTAATTAACAAATTAATGGAATGAATGAATGAATGGAATGAATGAATGAATGAATTAACAAATTAATGGAATGAGTGAATGAATGAATGGAATGAATGAATGAATTAACAAATTAATGGAATGAATGAATGAATGAATGGAATGAATGAATGAATGAATGAATTAACAAATTAATGGAATGAATGAATGAATGGAATGAATGAATGAATGAATTACACTCCACTGGAAGACCGTTATTTATTTTGCTTGCTAATTAAAGGAAGCTCCATTTGGCAGAAAGCCCACTAAAAACCTCCCAAATCCCTCTCAAAGGTCCAATTTCAGCTAAGACTTCCACAACACCACCCGGTATGTTTGACAACATAAACCTAGCGGTTAGCTTTGACGGGCACGATCCCCTGCACGCTACCTGATAATATTTCAGACCACATACGCACGACCACACTAATGTTTACACCAAGACCAGGATTTCTCCTTTTTTACCCCTGGGAGGAGCTTTCCTTTCTCTTTCCACTCCTGCGAGCGCTACCATGATGTCATCCTCAGAAGTTTCCACAACTCCAAACCATCTCAACGCTCTGTAGCCTCTCGCTAACACACTTTCCCACCTTGACCTATGCACGTGAGGGCTTTGGCTTAAGTGCCTGAGATAAGGACGACCTCTGACCCTGGTCTTATCGGTGGCAGCAGCGGCAGGAAGGGACAAAGCAGGGTTGGTGGTTTTTGTGCTGCTTTGGCTGAGCCTTTGTGTCGGATGTGAAAATATCGATGTGACCTGGACGTTTATCTTTCCACACGAGCACACGAGACACCAGCAGCACATTCATGGAGGATGGAATAGCAGTGGTGCCTTTTTTTTTTTTTTTTTTTACACATTTTTCTACTTCTATTTCCCTTCTATTTGTAGATGTATTCACTTCTTACAGTACATAATACTCAGAGGATCAAATACTAAATAATAAGTCGGTTAACATACGCTCCAGTTTTTGTAGGATTTGGTTTTCAACAAAAATTGTTATCGTACACTGTCTAGGACAGGGGTGGGCAAACTACGGCCCGGGGGCCACATCCGGCCCGCCAAGTGTTTGAATACGGCCCGCCCAATCTTTCCAAAGTATTTCATTTAAACTCAACATACAACCTGGCATCATGGCCTGAGCCAACCTTTTGATGGTTGTATCAATTTCGTTGTTTGACATGGTCTGTTGTTTACAAAGTGCTCCTGAAAAAAGAGACACAAGCACATAATAATAATTATTATTATTATTATTATTATTGGATTATTATAATTATTATTAGAACTATTATGATTATTATAATTGTTATATTAATGCTAGGGGCGGCACGGCGGTCGAGTGGTTAGCGCGCAGACCTCACAGCTAGGAGACCAGGGTTCAATTCCCACCCTCGGCCATCTCTGTGTGGAGTTTGCATGTTTCCTCCCACATTCCAAAAACATGCTAGGTTAATTAGCCACTCCAAATTGTCCATAGGTATGAATGTGAGTGTGAATGGTTGTTTGTCTATATGTGCCCTGTGATTGGCTGGCCACCAGTCCAGGGTGTACCCCTGCCTCTCGCCCCAAGACAGCTGGGATAGGCTCCAGCACCCCCCATGACCCTTGTGAGGAAAAGCGGTAGAAAATCAATGAATGAGTTCTCCTCCTAGTTTGTGTGGAAGTGGTAACTTTTTGGCTTCTTATTTTGTCTTTCCCCACCCTCGGCCATCTCTGTATGGAGTTTGCATGTTCTCCCCGTGCATGCGTGGGTTTTCTCCGGGTACTCCGGTTTCCTCCCACATTCCAAAAACATGCTAGGTTAATTAGCCACTCCAAATTGTCCATAGGTATGAATGTGAGTGTGAATGGTTGTTTGTCTATATGTGCCCTGGGATTGGCTGGCCACCAGTCCAGGGTGTACCCCGCCTCTCGCCCAAAGATAGCCACGTTGCTACAAAAAGCCACGTAGATGGATGCATCCATGTAGATGGATGCATCCGGATGCATCGATTCATGGCAGCTACGCAACCTCACAATGACCCGCCCCTCCCCAGTTCTACACAGACGGTTAGCAGCCTCCCGTCTGGAGGCCTCGGTGTGATCCCCACAGACGTGGATTTTTGGCCAAGCGAGTGGGCGTCGGGAAGCGAGAGGCAGCGGCGGTTTACAGGTCAAGCCGGCAAGCTTTAGGGGGGGGTGGGGGGGGGGGACCCTCCAGAGCCGCCATAAATACCAGTGGGAGCTTTAAGGGTGCCATATATCACACCGACGGCTTTCAAGGACCGCAAAGCGCGACTCCGTTTCTTTGACTTTTGTGCAACTGTACAATCAGAACCGCCTGAATACAATTAAATATGAAGCCCCCACCGCCCCCACCCGCATCACACCCCGCCTACAAATTTTAATTGACTGGCCCGACTTCAAAACTGGCCTGTTCAGCTCACACGTCAGAGACGCTCGTCGTTAAAAGTTGGTGGGGGGGGGGGGGGGGGGGATTTTTCACGTAAAGGGCACCTACATGTCAGGAACCATTTCAATTCCAACACGCGCCACCTGCGAGCGGGACGTCTAATGAGTGGCTTAACAGTGAAAGCTAAGCATAAATCAAGTTCCAAACTTCTGGCTGGCCTTGCACACGGTTCGAGGGGCAAAGATGTTGGAATTCTACTGGTTTTTAACGCTGAGGGGGGGAACCAAATGGACCTGAATTGTCTTTGCAACACCTGAGCGCCGCAGATGTGGAGTCGGGACAATAAAAGCGGGCGACTCAGCGCTCACGTGCAAATCTCATCAGCCAGCTCTAGTTAGCGGCAGACGCCACTAATTGCTTCCAGAAACGTCGCCCCAGTTCGCCCGTGCTGGGATGGCGAGCGGTGGGCTGGTTGAAGGGAAAGAGGGAGGCGGTGCAAATAATGAGGGGTCAGGCCGCCGTCTACAGTCGGGGCTTGCCTGAGCCAGAAAGGCGCACCAATTTTATGGTCAATTGGCCGACGCATCTGGACTCATAGATCATAAGGGCTGGACTTAGCGCCCCCGCTAGCACACAAAACAGACCACACAGGCCACAGGCAAAGGAGAATGTCACGAAAATCACAATGACAACCCCCCCCAAATACAATCCAACACATCCAAAGGCTTTTAACAGAGGGGCCCGCCCATAAATTTCAAGTTGTTAAAATTTGAAGAAACACAACCAAAACTTCAAGAAAAAAAGAAAACAAGGCTCCAGAAAACATGAACAAAGCTTTAAGAAATACAACCAAAGATTCTGGAAACACAAACAAAGTTTCAAGAAACGCAAACAAAACTTCAGGAAAGGTAAATAAAACTTCAGGAAAGGTGAATAAAACTTCAGGAAAGGTAAATAAAACTTCAGGAAAGGTAAATAAAACTTCAGGAAAGGTAAATAAAACTTCAAGAAAGGTAAATAAAACTTCAGGAAACAGAAACAATACTTCAGGAAAGGTAAATAAAACTTCAGGAAAAGTAAATAAAACTTCAGGAAAAGTAAATAAAACTTCAGGAAAGGTAAATAAAACTTCAGGAAAAGTAAATAAAACTTCAGGAAAAGTAAATAAAACTTCAGGAAAGGTAAATAAAACTTCAGGAAAGGTAAATAAAACTTCAGGAAAGGTAAATAAAACTTCAAAAACAGAAACAAAACTTCAGGAAAGGTAAATAAAACTTCAGGAAAGGTAAATAAAACTTCAGGAAAGGTAAATAAAACTTCAAGAAAGGTAAATAAAACTTCAAAAACAGAAACAAAACTTCAGGAAAGGTAAATAAAACTTCAGGAAAGGTAAATAAAACTTCAGGAAAAGTAAATAAAACTTCAGGAAAGGTAAATAAAACTTCAGGAAGGGTAAATAAAACTTCAGGAAAGGTGAATAAAACTTCAGGAAAGGTAAATAAAACTTCAGGAAAGGTAAATAAAACTTCAGGAAAGGTAAATAAAACTTCAGGAAAAGTAAATAAAACTTCAGGAAAGGTAAATAAAACTTCAGGAAAGGTAAATAAAACTTCAAAAACAGAAACAAAACTTCAGGAAAGGTAAATAAAACTTCAGGAAAAGTAAATAAAACTTCAGGAAAAGTAAATAAAACTTCAGGAAAGGTAAATAAAACTTCAGGAAAGGTGAATAAAACTTCAGGAAAGGTAAATAAAACTTCAGGAAAGGTAAATAAAACTTCAAAAACAGAAACAAAACTTCAGGAAAGGTAAATAAAACTTCAGGAAAAGTAAATAAAACTTCAGGAAAGGTAAATAAAACTTCAGGAAAGGTAAATAAAACTTCAGGAAAGGTAAATAAAACTTCAGGAAAAGTAAATAAAACTTCAGGAAAGGTAAATAAAACTTCAAAAACAGAAACAAAACTTCAGGAAAGGTAAATAAAACTTCAGGAAAGGTGAATAAAACTTCAGGAAAGGTAAATAAAACTTCAGGAAAAGTAAATAAAACTTCAGGAAAGGTAAATAAAACTTCAGGAAAAGTAAATAAAACTTCAGGAAAAGTAAATAAAACTTCAGGAAAGGTAAATAAAACTTCAGGAAAGGTGAATAAAACTTCAGGAAAGGTGAATAAAACTTCAGGAAAGGTAAATAAAACTTCAGGAAAGGTAAATAAAACTTCAAGAAACAGAAACAAAACTTCAGGAAAGGTAAATAAAACTTCAGGAAAGGTAAATAAAACTTCAGGAAAAATAAATAAAACTTCAGGAAAAGTAAATAAAACTTCAGGAAAAGTAAATAAAACTTCAGGAAAAGTAAATAAAACTTCAGGAAAGGTAAATAAAACTTCAGGAAAGGTAAATAAAACTTCAGGAAAGGTAAATAAAACTTCAGGAAAGGTAAATAAAACTTCAAGAAACAGAAACAAAACTTCAGGAAAGGTAAATAAAACTTCAAGAAACAGAAACAAAACTTCAGGAAAGGTAAATAAAACTTCAGGAAAAGTAAATAAAACTTCAGGAAAGGTAAATAAAACTTCAGGAAAAGTAAATAAAACTTCAGGAAAGGTAAATAAAACTTCAGGAAAGGTAAATAAAACTTCAGGAAAAGTAAATAAAACTTCAGGAAAGGTAAATAAAACTTCAGGAAAAGTAAATAAAACTTCAGGAAAGGTAAATAAAACTTCAGGAAAGGTAAATAAAACTTCAGGAAAGGTGAATAAAACTTCAGGAAAGGTGAATAAAACTTCAGGAAAGGTAAATAAAACTTCTAGAACAGTAAACCTCAGATATATCGGATTCAATTGTTCCCACTGGTTTTGTCCGATATAAGCGAAATCCGTTATATGCGTATACCGGAAAATGTCCGTTTTACGCATATATGGGATTTATATCCGGTATATGCGTAAATGGGATTTTATCCGTTATAAAAAGGCACTTCCTTGACTATGTTTCCAATGTACCTGGACGCGCAGGCAACGCTGCAAACGCTGCAAATGACGTCGTATAGCGGCCTGTCACGATTCGGCGAATCGGAGCGCCACGATGCGGCCATCCGATATATGCGAGGGAAATTTCATGGAAATGCATTGGAACGGGACTGGAGATTTTGTCCGAAATAGGCGAAATCCGTTATAAAAAATCCAATATATGCAATGAATTTTTATTGGAAATGCATTACAGAAAAATCGCTTCTTTTTTATCTGTCCGTTGTGAGCGAATTTCCGATATATCCGAGTCCGATATATCCGAGGTTTACTGTATATATTTTTTTTAAACAAATTTGATGCCCCTGCCGTATGTGTATTTATTAGTGATAACCTATGCATGATACACATATGCAACATAAAAATATACATAGCTTTTTTTTGCTATAGAAAAATATGAACTGCTGATTCACTGAAGATGCGATGCAAAAGTGTAACATGCAGGTGTGGTCTTACCTGCGTGGGCATGGCGAGGGAAGAATAGGGGAGCCTCAAGTGATTGAAACGCAGCATCGTGACCATGGCAGCACAGCGCAGCATCTCCAACATGGACGCTAACGGCCTGAACACCAAAACATGACAACAACAACAACGGTCAGAAAAGAGCACATGGATATATGATCAATATTAATATATATATATATATATAAATATGATTAAATGGACTTTTCCATTATTGCTTGGAGAAGAATTATGCTGGACTTTTGTTGATGATGACGTCCCTTTCTCCATTGAGGGGTGCAAACTGAAAAACTGACCACATTTTGTACAAAGGGGGCCTATTATGCTGGTTTCGGGGGTTCGGATTGAGTCGTGGACTCCTATAGAGCAGCTACACATAATAACCCAACACGGAAGGCTTTCTAGATCTTCCAGATTCTGCACCCCTGTCTATAGAGTTTTTCCATAAACTTCCTCTTCACTTTAATTGGTACCCCCAATTAAAGCTCTGCTGTGAATGGCCACGCTCTCGAGTGCTCCCGAGGACTTCCAGATATGTAGCGGAACGTTTACGGAGTACAGGCCATATAAGGAAGTCCGGATCGCATTGTCGTCAAGAGAACTTGGTGTTGGAAGAAAAGATAGCCATTCCAAACTTCTTTCAGATGTGCAAACCTCAATGCCTAAACCCAAATGCCCCTGTGTGAAAAAAAGCAACAACAACTGCAATCAAGCGTTTGCAATAACTTGCAATGAGTCTCTTTATTCACTCTCTGAATGTCGGCACACTCGTCTTTGCAGAATTGTTGCCATTCAGCCACATTGGAGGCTTTTCCAGCATGGAGCCTTTTTAAGGTCATGCCACATGAGGCCACATTAAGGTCTCAATAGGACTCAGGTCAGGACTTGGACTAGGCCGCTCCAAAGTCTTCATTTAGTTTTCTTTAGCCAATCAGAGGTGGACCTGCTGGCGTGTTTTGGATCATTGTCCTGCTGCACAACCCGAGGTCCACAAATAGCCTGCTGTCCACAAATGGCCTGCGAGCCGCACTTTGGACATGCCTGGTTTATATATTTGGCAGGGACAGGGGGAGTGTTAGCAAAAGAGTGTGTCCATGCTGTGTTTTCATAGCACTGTCACTAAATGACAGCATTACAAGCAAAAGTGCATGAAAATGTTCTAGTTCGATTCCCTTTTCTATGGAATTATTTCAAGAGCAAAATTGTGCTACCTGCACAGCCATGACGCTGCACTCTTGTGCTGATTTTGGTTGGTCGGTCACTCCCGGGAAGGTTCACCACCACCGTTCAATGTTTTCACCATTTGTGGGTAATGGCTCTCACTGTGGTTTGCTGGAGTCCCAAAGCTTAAGAAACTGGTAGATCTCCATTCATCTCAGTTATGTAAAGTGCATTTTGTGTTCAGTTGTGTTAAATATGTTTGATGGTCAGAAACTTTTCTGAAGAACAATCTGCTGGTGGCAAATCCACTTTGGATACCCTTGAATTGGATGAAGGAATGCTTGAAGAAACAAAAAGGTCTTCCTTACCTCTGGTCCATAATGAAACCAATGGAGGTGAGCGTCAGCAGGATGTAGCCGATCATCGCCAGGACGCTGAACTGTGTTAGCATCTAGGATCAAAATGAAGGATGCAGTTTAAGGGAAGAAACATTAGAATGTACGTAAACCTTTAATCAGCATCACGGCCGCTGGGGGAGAGCGATGCTAAACGCGCGAAGCGGTCCGACGGTTTAGTTGCCGGAGCCAAGCCAAACACGCCTGACCTTCAGCATAAGTGCGCTGGCACATCCCACAATCCAAAAGCAAATGAAGTTCACTTTTATTTTTTCATTCGCAGACAGGCCTCAAATGGACTTGGTGGTTCGGACGCGAGGGACTTTGACCGCTTTGCATCCCCGCAAACCTCAAACCTGCCAAGACCTTTAGATATGGGTAAATTAGCTTAAATGCTAACATACTAACAGTCATCATGCTAGCACTTAGCAAGAGGGCCTCAAGTTTAGAAAGTGCCTGGGTTGTCCTGTAACCTCCCTAAATCATGCCATGTGTGTATTATCCTTTAGACATGAGTAAATTAGCTTAAATGCTAACATGCTAACATGCTAACGGCTACCCTGCTAGCACCTAGCAAGATGGCCTCAAGTTTAGAAACTACAAAGGTTGTCCTATAACCTCCCTATATCATGCCATGTGTGTATTTGCCTTTAAACGTGAGTAAATTAGCTTAAATGCTAACATGCTAACAGTTATCATGCTAGCACCTAGCAAGAGAACCTCAAGTTTAGAAAGTGCCAAGGTTGTCCTATAACCTCCCGACATCATGCCATGTGTGTATTATCCTTTAGACATGAGTAAATTAGCTTAAATGCTAACATGCTAACGGCTACCCTGCTAGCACCTAGCAAGATGGCCTCAAGTTTAGAAACTACAAAGGTTGTCCAATAACCTCCCTATATCATGCCATGTGTGTATTTGCCTTTAAACGTGAGTAAATTAGCTTAAATGCTAACATGCTAACAGTTATCATGCTAGCACCTAGCAAGAGAACCTCAAGTTTAGAAAGTGCCAAGGTTGTCCTATAACCTCCCGACATCATGCCATGTGTGTATTATCCTTTAGACATGAGTAAATTAGCTTAAATGCTAACATGCTAACGGCTACCCTGCTAGCACCTAGCAAGATGGCCTCAAGTTTAGAAACTACAAAGGTTGTCCTATAACCTCCCTATATCATGCCATGTGGGTATTTGCCTTTAAACGTGAGTAAATTAGCTTAAATGCTAACATGCTAACAGTTATCATGCTAGCACCTAGCAAGAGAACCTCAAGTTTAGAAAGTGCCAAGGTTGTCCTATAACCTCCCGACATCATGCCATGTGTGTATTATCCTTTAGACATGAGTAAATTAGCTTAAATGCTAACATGCTAACGGCTACCCTGCTAGCACCTAGCAAGATGGCCTCAAGTTTAGAAACTACAAAGTTTGTCCTATAACCTCCCTATATCATGCCATGTGTGCATTTGCCTTTAAACGTGAGTAAATTAGCTTAAATGCTAACATGCTAACAGTTATCATGCTAGCACCTAGCAAGAGAACCTCAAGTTTAGAAAGTGCCAAGGTTGTCCTATAACCTCCCGACATCATGCCATGTGTGTATTATCCTTTAGACATGAGTAAATTAGCTTAAATGCTAACATGCTAACGGCTACCCTGCTAGCACCTAGCAAGATGGCCTCAAGTTTAGAAACTACAAAGGTTGTCCTATAACCTCACTATATCATGCCATGTGTGTATTTGCCTTTAAACGTGAGTAAATTAGCTTAAATGCTAACATGCTAACAGTTATCATGCTAGCACCTAGCAAGAGAACCTCAAGTTTAGAAAGTGCCAAGGTTGTCCTATAACCTCCCGACATCATGCCATGTGTGTATTATCCTTTAGACATGAGTAAATTAGCTTAAATGCTAACATGCTAACGGCTACCCTGCTAGCACCTAGCAAGATGGCCTCAAGTTTAGAAACTACAAAGGTTGTCCTATAACCTCCCTATATCATGCCATGTGTGTATTTGCCTTTAAACGTGAGGAAATTAGCTTAAATGCTAACATGCTAACAGTTATCATGCTAGCACCTAGCAAGAGAACCTCAAGTTTAGAAAGTGCCAAGGTTGTCCTATAACCTCCCGACATCATGCCATGTGTGTATTATCCTTTAGACATGAGTAAATTAGCTTAAATGCTAACATGCTAACGGCTACCCTGCTAGCACCTAGCAAGATGGCCTCAAGTTTAGAAACTACAAAGGTTGTCCAATAACCTCCCTATATCATGCCATGTGTGTATTTGCCTTTAAACGTGAGTAAATTAGCTTAAATGCTAACATGCTAACAGTTATCATGCTAGCACCTAGCAAGAGAGAACGTGACGTGTCGCTTCAATTTGTCTTCCGAAACCCGAGACCAACTGACATGCTGCTAAATGTCACCAACGCAAAATAATAAAACAGGGGTGTCCAAACTTTTTCCAGCAAGTAGAAACAAACAAAAGAATAAAAATAACATCAAAATATTATGGGAGCAAAGTCATAATATGACAAAAAGAAAAGAAGTGAAGGCTGCAAGGTGTTTTTCTCCAGTTTTTTTCTCCAGGTAGTCCGGTTTCCTCCCACACCTCCCACCTCTCGGAAGGAGTGCATCAGAGGGACATTACCTGTTAGAGGCCTTGGAGATAAAGTCAGTTATGGGCCAGACTGAGATGGTTGGGAGTGACCAGGATGGATAGGATCAGGAAGGAGTCCATCAGAGGGACATTACCTGTTAGAGGCCTTGGAGATAAAGTCAGTTATGGGCCAGACTGAGATGGTTGGGAGTGACCAGGATGGATAGGATCAGGAAGGAGTACATAAGAGAGACATTACCTGTTAGAGGCCTTGGAGATAAAGTCAGTTATGGGCCAGACTGAGATGGTTGGGAGTGACCAGGATGGATAGGATCAGGAAGGAGTCCATCAGAGGGACATTACATGTTAGAGGCCTTGGAGATAAAGTCAGTTATGGGCCAGACTGAGATGGTTGGGAGTGACCAGGATGGATAGGATCAGGAAGGAGTCCATCAGAGGGACATTACATGTTAGAGGCCTTGGAGATAAAGTCAGTTATGGGCCAGACTGAGATGGTTGGGAGTGACCAGGATGGATAGGATCAGGAAGGAGTACATCAGAGGGACATTACCTGTTAGAGGCCTTGGAGATAAAGTCAGTTATGGGCCAGACTGAGATGGTTGGGAGTGACCAGGATGGATAGGATCAGGAAGGAGTCCATCAGAGGGACATTACCTGTTAGAGGCCTTGGAGATAAAGTCAGTTATGGGCCAGACTGAGATGGTTGGGAGTGACCAGGATGGATAGGATCAGGAAGGAGTCCATCAGAGGGACATTACATGTTAGAGGCCTTGGAGATAAAGTCAGTTATGGGCCAGACTGAGATGGTTGGGAGTGACCAGGATGGATAGGATCAGGAAGGAGTCCATCAGAGGGACATTACATGTTAGAGGCCTTGGAGATAAAGTCAGTTATGGGCCAGACTGAGATGGTTGGGAGTGACCAGGATGGATAGGATCAGGAAGGAGTCCATCAGAGGGACATTACCTGTTAGAGGCCTTGGAGATAAAGTCAGTTATGGGCCAGACTGAGATGGTTGGGAGTGACCAGGATGGATAGGATCAGGAAGGAGTCCATCAGAGGGACATTACCTGTTAGAGGCCTTGGAGATAAAGTCAGTTATGGGCCAGACTGAGATGGTTGGGAGTGACCAGGATGGATAGGATCAGGAAGGAGTACATCAGAGGGACATTACATGTTAGAGGCCTTGGAGATAAAGTCAGTTATGGGCCAGACTGAGATGGTTGGGAGTGACCAGGATGGATAGGATCAGGAAGGAGTACATCAGAGGGACATTACCTGTTAGAGGCCTTGTAGATATTATCCTGCAATTTGATCAAAGCCAATAGGGGGCGCCACAAATGTCATTTGCAGTGATGATGTCATCCAGGACCCCTACACTGCATCCACATTGATTGCATCGGGTTGTGTGATCAATAGCAACATTAGCTGAGGCACACGTACAGTGTATTTATGTACATAAATAAAAAGAGTGACATGATTGATATGATTTATGGTCGGGTGAGGGCACTCACTTTGTTATTTTCCCTGCCGGTCCTGATTGCTGCATCCTGAAGGCTATTTTGGTTGGGAAACGGTCGAGTTGGACAATTAAGGCGTTTGTGTTGACTGCTGGACCACCAGCTGGTGTTTCATTTGCGGCCCCCCTCAGCCCCCGGAGGTGTGTGCGTCTGTGTGAGTTTGACCACAACTTAGGGAGAACCACGAAGGAGCACAAAAAGACGGGACATTTTATTTGGGAGTTTGAAGGAGTTTGGGCGTGACGGCACTTCTTGGCTAACCAAAACTATGCCTGAGGGGAAAAAAGCCTTCCAAAGATAACTGCAGAGGAGACCCGATTCTTTATTTTTCTGATGGAGGAGGAAGGGGGTCTTTTGGCTTGTCAAGTGGAAAATAATAGACAAAGGTTCCTCCAAAGGGGAACGCTGATCAGTCATCCTGTCATGATGTTAGACAGACATTTTTTTTTTTAACACGTGGCTAAGTAAAGGACTTGGCTGCAGTACAGAGCAGCCACAACAAACCGTGCCTTTAGTTAAATCGCATTGGCAGAGAGACGAGCTTCAATTAAGAGCGCCAGGGCCATCACCATCACATTAGGCTCTCGGCCAGTCTGGAGCAAACATCTTGTCATTGGAGACAACATCTTCAGGTTTACTTGCGGGCCATGTAGTCAATCAAAGTTACAAGTATTTGAATGTACCACAATAAAAAGTGCAGACTGAGATGGTTGGGAGTGACCAGGATGGATAGGATCAGGAAGGAGTACATCAGAGGGACATTACATGTTTAGAAGCCTTGGAGATAAAGTCAGTTATGGGCCGGACTGAGATGGTTGGGAGTGACCACGATGGATAGGATCAGGAAGGAGTCCATCAGAGGGACATTACCTGTTAGAGGCCTTGGAGATAAAGTCAGTTATGGGCCGGACTGAGATGGTTGGGAGTGACCAGGATGGATAGGATGAGGAAGGAGTCCATCAGAGGGACATTACCTGTTAGAGGCCTTGGAGATAAAGTCAGTTATGGGCCGGACTGAGATGGTTGGGAGTGACCAGGATGGATAGGATCAGGAAGGAGTCCATCAGAGGGACATTACCTGTTAGAGGCCTTGGAGATAAAGTCAGTTATGGGCCGGACTGAGATGGTTGGGAGTGACCAGGATGGATAGGATGAGGAAGGAGTCCATCAGAGGGACATTACCTGTTAGAGGCCTTGGAGATAAAGTCAGTTATGGGCCGGACTGAGATGGTTGGGAGCGACCAGGATGGATAGGATCAGGAAGGAGTCCATCAGAGGGACATTACCTGTTAGAGGCCTTGGAGATAAAGTCAGTTATGGGCCAGACTGAGATGGTTGGGAGTGACCAGGATGGATAGGATCAGGAAGGAGTCCATCAGAGGGACATTACCTGTTAGAGGCCTTGGATTTGTTGTTGTGAAATTCAGGTTTGATAGCGAGTGAGACGAGAAGAGCGAGACACGCCGTGGACGCCAACTTCCTGTTTTGTCGTGAATTCTTTTCAGTTCAACAGCACTTCTCAACTTCTCCATTAAAATGTCAGCGCTTGAAGCTTTCTTTGGCTGCATTTTGGGTTACCGAGCTTCTTGAATTCAAGAATAACTCATGGCAAAACAGGAAGGTGCTACCCGTGTGGTGTCTCGCTACCACAATGTGTCTTTGGGAACACTCACATCACAAATCATGTCTTCAATGAGGTAAAAGTGACCTTTAATGTTCATTTATCCCTTTTATTCATAACTTACATGTATTTAGATACATTTCATGTTTTTTTCAGCAGATAAAGCATATAGGACAACCTTTGTAGTTTCTAAACTTGAGGCCATCTTGCTAGGTGCTAGCAGGGTAGCCGTTAGCATGTTAGCATTTAAGCTAATTTACTCATGTCTAAAGGATAATACACACATGGCATGATGTCGGGAGGTTATAGGACAACCTTGGCACTTTCTAAACTTGAGGCTCTCTTGCTAGGTGCTAGCATGATAACTGTTAGCATGTTAGCATTTAAGCTAATTTACTCACGATTAAAGGCAAATACACACATGGCATGATATAGGGAGGTTATAGGACAACCTTTCTAGTTTCTAAACTTGAGGCCATCTTGCTAGGTGCTAGCAGGGTAGCCGTTAGCATGTTAGCATTTAAGCTAATTTACTCATGTCTAAAGGATAATACACACATGGCATGATGTCGGGAGGTTATAGGACAACCTTGGCACTTTCTAAACTTGAGGCTCTCTTGCTAGGTGCTAGCGTGATAACTGTTAGCATGTTAGCATTTAAGCTAATTTACTCACGTTTAAAGGCAAATACACACATGGCATGATATAGGGAGGTTATAGGACAACCTTTGTAGTTTCTAAACTTGAGGCCATCTTGCTAGGTGCTAGCAGGGTAGCCGTTAGCATGTTAGCATTTAAGCTAATTTACTCATGTCTAAAGGATAATACACACATAGGGAGGTTACAGGACAACCCAGGCACTTTCTAAACTTGAGGCCCTCTTGCTAAGTGCTAGCATGATAACTGTTAGCATGTTAGCATTTAAGCTAATTTACTCACGTTTAAAGGCAAATACACACATGGCATGATATAGGGAGGTCATAGGACAACCTTTGTAGTTTCTAAACTTGAGGCCATCTTGCTAGATGCTAGCAGGGTAGCCGTTAGCATGTTAGCATTTAAGCTAATTTACTCATGTCTAAAGGATAATACACACATGGCATGATGTCGGGAGGTTATAGGACAACCTTGGCACTTTCTAAACTTGAGGCTCTCTTGCTAGGTGCTAGCATGATAACTGTTAGCATGTTAGCATTTAAGCTAATTTACTCACGTTTAAAGGCAAATACACACATGGCATGATATAGGGAGGTTATAGGACAACCTTTGTAGTTTCTAAACTTGAGGCCATCTTGCTAGGTGCTAGCAGGGTAGCCGTTAGCATGTTAGCATTTAAGCTAATTTACTCATGTCTAAAGGATAATACACACATGGCATGATGTCGGGAGGTTATAGGACAACCTTGGCACTTTCTAAACTTGAGGCTCTCTTGCTAGGTGCTAGCATGATAACTGTTAGCATGTTAGCATTTAAGCTAATTTACTCACGATTAAAGGCAAATACACACATGGCATGATATAGGGAGGTTATAGGACAACCTTTGTAGTTTCTAAACTTGAGGCCATCTTGCTAGGTGCTAGCAGGGTAGCCGTTAGCATGTTAGCATTTAAGCTAATTTACTCATGTCTATAGGCAAATACACACATGGCATGATGTCGGGAGGTTATAAGACAACCTTGGCACTTTCTAAACTTGAGGCTCTCTTGCTAGGTGCTAGCATGATAACTGTTAGCATGTTAGTATTTAAGCTAATTTACTCACGTTTAAAGGCAAATACACACATGGCATGATATAGGGAGATTATAGGACAACCTTTGTAGTTTCTAAACTTGAGGCCATCTTGCTAGGTGCTAGCAGGGTAGCCGTTAGCATGTTAGCATTTAAGCTAATTTACTCATGTCTAAAGGATAATACACACATGGCATGATGTCGGGAGGTTATAGGACAACCTTGGCACTTTCTAAACTTGAGGCTCTCTTGCTAGGTGCTAGCGTGATAACTGTTAGCATGTTAGCATTTAAGCTAATTTACTCACGTTTAAAGGCAAATACACACATGGCATGATATAGGGAGGTTATAGGACAACCTTTGTAGTTTTTAAACTTGAGGCCATCTTGCTAGGTGCTAGCAGGGTAGCCGTTAGCATGTTAGCATTTAAGCTAATTTACTCATGTCTAAAGGATAATACACACATGGCATGATTTAGGGAGGTTACAGGACAACCCAGGCACTTTCTAAACTTGAGGCCCTCTTGCTAAGTGCTAGCATGATGACTGTTAGTATGTTAGCATTTAAGCTAATTTACCCATGTCTAAAGGAAAATACACACATGGCATGATGTGGGGACACTGTAGGACTGCCCCGAACTTTTCAGGACCTGAGGCTGTTTCGCTACGTGTTAGCACGGTAGCCATTAGCATGTTACCATTTTAGCTAATTTACTCCAGTTTAAAGGCAAATACACACTTGGCATGATGTGGGGACCCTATGGGACTGCATCAACCTTTTCCGTACTTGAGGCTTTCTTGCTAGGTGCTACCGCGGTAGCCGTCGGCACACCGGGCCCGAGGTTCACAGCACAGGTGGCCAGTCCATCAAAATTTCCGCGGGAATTTTCTAGTTTTTTGAATGCAATTCCGATATATTCCTATTTCCATGTATTTTTAAATTTACATTCCTGACAAAGTCAATGAGAGCAAAAAGACAAATGGATCATCAACTACATCTACCACTACATTGTGGAATAGAGACATCACAATGAGTGATAAAGGATGCTGTCATTCCATCTTTCGGCTTCTGAATGGCTAAAAAAAAAAAACATGTTGTTCATGTGCTTCCATGTCCAAGAGTTTTGGCTAAACCACCATCGCTGCAGTCCAAGACTTGGACGCATATGCATTTTTCTGTACAGTTCTTGTGGACTCATTGAAAAAGACTTGAAAGCAAAAGATGCTTTAAGTGTTGCTGTCATGTGACGTGTACGTACCGCTTGGTTTTCAAACAGATGGTGGTAAGTATGCAGCACCAGCAGGAAATGTGTCACCACATAAACTTGTAAGGGCAGCGAGCAGCTGGGATCATGAGGCACTTCCTCTCCAGTCACCTGCCAACGGAACATTCAAAAAAAAAACATCCTTCAATTCCCAAATAACTTTCCATTTCTCTTTATGTGCACTATTTGTCTGCACTGAGTCACCGACTCACTTTTACAGTTTTCTGGATTCAAACCATTATTAGTTGCAATAATTGCTACAGTCGCCACAATGTACACAGTCTTTCCCATACGTTGGTTTGTACTTTTACAGCCCCAAATCATATTTGGGGAAACACTTCACACATTTCCATGTTCATTCTGGTGGGATTTGCGTGGAAATCCAGTGTGGAATCAAACACAAGTCAGTTTGAAGTTTGAGTGAGAAGATAAATTTAAAAAAAAAAGGGTCTGATTTCCATCTCGCTTGCCCGCACGGCACATTCTCGAAATGAGAATTTTCCATCTTCTGAAGCGATTACTTATGTCTGCCATTTGAAAAAATATACTCGGCGTCAGAGAGATGACATGTCAACATGCCTCCTTCTTTTGGGAGCGTGATGTTTGAAAACGAGGCGTGTCACGAGATCTCCCGAGATTCGATAAGTAAAAAGGAAGTCAATCATTTGCGGGCAGGAAGAGGGTTCGCTCTTTCTATTGGTTTCAGCACCTGACACGTTTGTTCCATAGAACAACGGCATGACTGGAGTGAGCCCTTTTGTCATTCATGATGGAGGCAGCGACGTAACAACAGTACAGACGAGTGTAGCCTCCTGAGAAGCAACGCAAGGTCATGTAGTAGTAGGAGTAATGCAAGCCCCATAGTCTATGGGGCTTGCATTACTGAGCAAGCCCATATTGTTATTCCTTGTGATGTTTAGCTATTCTTATATCTTAATCTTCCCATTTTTGTGCGCGTAATGCGACCAAAACCGCAAGAAGGACCCCCACACATGTTACACCGCCGGAATCGTGACGCTCGGGACTACAGCGGTATTTATTTTTTGGAACGTTTTGTGTAACTATGGCGACGCTATAAACCAAAACGTTCAAAAATGGCCCACTAGATTAGGTACACGTGTTCTATTTTTAGAACAGCCACATTCCAGGGAAAACGAGAATTTACAGACTTTTCACAGCCTTGTAGCTCAGCCATACGGCCACGTAGAAATGTGATTTACGGCTCATTTTTTAGATAAACTTCTCAGCTCTCTCTGTGGCTAAATGCTAATTGCTAGCATGTTAGCATGTTAGCATTTAAGCTAATTTACTCATGTCTAAAGGCAAATACACACATGTCATGATGTAGGGAAGTTATAGGACAACCTTGGCACTTTCTAAACTTGAGGCCAACTTGCTAGGTGCTAGCATGATGACTGTTAGCATGTTAGCATTTAAGCTAATTTACTCATGTTTAAAGGCAAATACACACGTGGCATGATGTGGGGACACTATGGGACTGCCACAAACTTTTTGGGACCTGAGGCTGTCTTGCTAGGTGCTAGCTTGGTAGCCGTTAGAATGTTAGCATTTAAGCTAATTTACTAATGTCTAAAGGCAAATACACACATGGCATGATGTAGGGAAGTTATAGGACAACCTTGGCACTTTCTAAACTTGAGGCCCTCTTGCTAGGTGCTAGCATGTTAACTGTTAGCATGTTAGCATTTAAGCTAATTTACTCATGTCTAAAGGGAAATACACACGTGGCATGATGTGGGGACACTATGGGACTGCCACAAACTTTTTGGGACCCAAGGCTGTCTTGCTAGGTGCTAGCTTGGTAGCCGTTAGAATGTTAGCATTTAAGCTAATTTACTAATGTCTAAAGGCAAATACACACATGGCATGATGTAGGGAAGTTATAGGACAACCTTGGCACTTTCTAAACTTGAGGCCCTCTTGCTAGGTGCTAGCATGATGACTGTTAGCATGTTAGCATTTAAGCTAATTTACTCATGTCTAAAGGGAAATACACACGTGGCATGATGTGGGGACACTATGGGACTGCCACAAACTTTTTGGGACCCAAGGCTGTCTTGCTAGGTGCTAGCTTGGTAGCCGTTACAATGTTAGCATTTAAGCTAATTTACTAATGTCTAAAGGCAAATACACACATGGCATGATGTAGGGAAGTTATAGGACAACCTTGGCACTTTCTAAACTTGAGGCCCTCTTGCTAGGTGCTAGCATGATGACTGTTAGCATGTTAGCATTTAAGCTAATTTACTCATGTCTAAAGGGAAAAACACACGTGGCATGATGTGGGGACACTATGGGACTGCCACAAACTTTTTGGGACCCAAGGCTGCCTTGCTAGGTGCTAGCTTGGTAGCCGTTAGAATGTTAGCATTTAAGCTAATTTACTAATGTCTAAAGGCAAATACACACATGGCATGATGTAGGGAAGTTATAGGACAACCTTTGCACTTTCTAAACTTGAGGCCCTCTTGCTAGGTGCTAGCATGATGACTGTTAGCATGTTAGCATTTAAGCTAATTTACTCATGTCTAAAGGCAAATACACACGTGGCATGATGTGGGGACACTATGGGACTGCCACAAACTTTTTGGGACCCAAGGCTGTCTTGCTAGGTGCTAGCTTGGTAGCCGTTAGAATGTTAGCATTTAAGCTAATTTACTAATGTCTAAAGGCAAATACACACATGGCATGATGTAGGGAAGTTATAGGACAACCTTTGCACTTTCTAAACTTGAGGCCCTCTTGCTAGGTGCTAGCATGATGACTGTTAGCATGTTAGCATTTAAGCTAATTTACTCATGTCTAAAGGCAAATACACACGTGGCATGATGTGGGGACACTATGGGACTGCCACAAACTTTTTGGGACCTGAGGCTGTCTTGCTAGGTGCTAGCTTGGTAGCCGTTAGAATGTTAGCATTTAAGCTAATTTACTAATGTCTAAAGGCAAATACACACATGGCATGATGTAGGGAAGTTATAGGACAACCTTGGCACTTTCTAAACTTGAGGCCCTCTTGCTAGGTGCTAGCATGATAACTGTTAGCATGTTGGCATTTAAGCTAATTTACTCATGTCTAAAGGCAAATACACACGTGGCATGATGTGGGGACACTATGGGACTGCCACAAACTTTTCGGGACCTGAGGCTGTCTTGCTAGGTGCTAGCTTGGTAGCCGTTAGAATGTTAGCATTTAAGCTAATTTACTAATGTCTAAAGGCAAATACACACATGGCATGATGTGGGGACACGATGGGACTGCATCAACCTTTTCGGTACTTGAGGCGTTCTTGCTAGGTGCTAGCATGGTAGCCGTTTGCACACCGGGCCCGAGGTTCACAGCACAGGTGGCAAGCCCATCAAAATTGTTTCACACAAGGGTGTGAACAGCGGTGTTTTGTTGTCCTTGTGTGTCCTTTTACGTTGCTTGTGCAATCAATCAATAGCACTGAATGCCTATTGCTCACTTTCAAATTGGGTAGGATAGGTTTTGCCTGTTTAGATGGCATTTAGAGGTGAAAACAACATGAAAACCAGACGCTGGAAGTGAAGGCGACACCAGTAAGAAGACCAGGAAGGCACAAGGATATATTTTTAGAATGGGAAATGGGCTGCAAATGGCCCCTGGGCCACACTTTGGACTCCCCTGACATTGGCATTCAGTGCTATTTATTGATTGTATAAGTAATTTAATAGTAATGTATGATAATAATGTCATATTATTTTGAAATGTGAACCCCCATATAAGATCAGAGTGTCAACAAAAACCTCAGCAAACATTGTTCTCCAAAGCTGTGTTTGGCTTGGATTCACTTATTTTTACACTTGTATGGCCCTAATATGGTGCGTCCCCCCCCCCCAATGTAAACAAATGACAAATTGATCTGTGTCAAAAAACGGAGTTGAAATGAAAATGAGCTTATGAGGTCATTTACTGGAAGACGTGAGTCCATCTCTAAGAATTTGCTGAGTCATCTGTTCCGTTTCTGTCCATAAGATTGTCTTTATGGATTAAAATAACTTGACCAATCACAGATGCTGGTTCATTCAGGGGTTTTCCCCAAGCAGCAGCTGCAGGTACATCAACCAGCGTCCGCCATCCTCTTTTTAGAGACGCCTTTCATGATGTTTAGTTTTCGGCAGAGTTTGGAACCGTGCCGCTTAAAGCAAAGCGCTGGCTTTGAGGGGCCAATTTCATCATAAAAAAGGTTTTTTTTTTTTTAAAAGTGTCACGCATGAGGGAACTAAATATGTGCCACCATCAACGTTATTTCAAAGCTAACCGCCGAGTCGTTCCACTGGAGCCTTCCCGCACACACGCGCACGCACGCACGTGCACTTTTCCACTCGGCTGCATGCGGTTTTAATCCCAGAGACGTCCTTTTTAAAAGACGGTGAAAATGAACTTATTGCGCTCCAGCTACAAAAGGCTCTGCTGCTTTTATTTCATGTGGCAATCTCTCGTAAAAATGATTTCACTCACATGGCAGGTCATGACACCAGGCCATGGACAAAGCCAGAGCGTACCACAAAATTGGGAAAAAATGTACTTTTTATATATTACTTGATATGTTATACTATACTCTATTCTATTATATAATATTACTATGAACTCATGAACGGTTGTTTGTCTATATGTGCCCTGTGATTGGCTGGCCACCAGTCCAGGGTGTACCCCGCCTCTCGCCCCAAGACAGCTGGGATAGGCTCCAGCACCCCCCATGACCCTTGTGAGGAAAAGCGGTAGAAAATCAATGAATGAGTTCTCCTCCTAGTTTGTGTGGAAGTGGTAACTTTTTGGCTTCTTATTTTGTCTTTCCCCACTCTCGGCCATCTCTGTGTGGAGTTTGCATGTTCTCCCCGTGCATGCGTGGGTTTTCTCCGGGTACTCCGGTTTCCTCCCACATTCCAAAAACATGCTAGGTTAATTAGCCACTCCAAATTGTCCATAGGTATGAATGTGAGTGTGAATGGTTGTTTGTCTATATGTGCCCTGTGATTGGCTGGCCACCAGTCCAGGGTGTACCCCGCCTCTCGCCCCAAGACAGCTGGGATAGGCTCCAGCATGCCCGTGACCCTTGTGAGGAAAAGCGGTAGAAAATCAATGAATGAGTTCTCCTCCTAGTTTGTGTGGAAGTGGTAACTTTTTGGCTTCTTATTTTGTCTTTCCCCACTCTCGGCCATCTCTGTGTGGAGTTTGCATGTTCTCCCCGTGCATGCGTGGGTTTTCTCCGGGTACTCCGGTTTCCTCCCACATTCCAAAAACATGCTAGGTTAATTGGTGACTCCAAATTGTCCATAGGTATGAATGTGAGTGTGAATGGTTGTTTGTTTATATGTGCCCTGTGATTGGCAGGCCACCAGTTCAGGGTGGACCCCGCCTCTCAACCCAAGACAGCTGGGATAGGCTCCAGCATGCCCGTGACCCTCGTGAGGATAAACGGTAGAAATGAATGAATGAATAAATACTATTAACTCACATTGGATTCCAAAGTAAAGCAATGACTACAGTGAATAGAATGAATACTTGAAGAACTCGGAATTTCAATAAGGAAGCGTGTGACCCACCTCTGGAACCAACTGGTGGTCGCCCAGCCGAGGTTTACCAGGCAACCAGCTCGGACCCTTGACGAACGTCGATACTTTGTCGCCGATGCTCGTGTAGGTGATGGACTTTCTCCACAAGTACAAATAGTAATGGAACTGAAACAGGAAGGAAAAAGGAAAATCATGAAACGCTGAAACTGTGATGGGTAATGGAGTCTAAATCCAACAACCAAACAGCAACCAAAACCTGCTGAAGATCCATCTTCACCTAGACTGGGCAGTTTGTTTGGAGCAGGATTAGAATGTTATGCTTAGAAACACGAGCTCACGCTTCATCCGCACGCCATGTTTTTATGGGATGGCTGTGAGACAGCGAGATGAGGCTCACCTGACTTGTGATGATTTCAAAGGAGTTGATGGGGAACACCAAGCCGTACCGCACCTTGGCCTCCTCTGCAGCAAAAGTGCCTGAGGAGGTTTGGAAAAAAAGACTTGGAAACATGCATTTGCAAATATGTACAGTAAAACTCGGATATATCGGACTCGGATATATCGGAAATTGGCTCACAACGGACAGATAAAAAAGAAGCGATTTTTCTGTAATGCATTTCCAATAAAAATTCATTGCATATATCGGATTTTTTATAACGGATTTCGCCTATTTCGGACAAAATCTCCAGTCCCGTTCCAATGCATTTCCATGAAATTTCCCTCGCATATATCGGATGGCCGCATCATGGCGCTCCGATTCGCCGAATCGTGACTCGTAAAATTAGTAAATTAGCTTAAATGCTAACATGCTAACGGCTACCATGCTAGCTCCTAGCAAGAGTCTATGGGCTGGCTACTGAGCCAGTCCATAATAATAAAATAAACACAATCATCCATCCATCCATTTTATGTAGCGCTTATCCTCACGAGGGTCGCAGTCATGCTGGAGCCTATCCCAGCTGTCTTGTGGCGAGAGGCGGGGTCTGGTGGCCAGCCAATCATAGGGCACATATAGACAAACAACCATTCACACTCACATTCATACCTATGGACAATTAAATTGGAGTGGCCAATTAAAAGCCACGCATGCACGGGGAGAACATGCAAACTTCACACAGAGATGCCCGAGCAGGGAATCAAACCCGGGTCCCCTAGCTGTGTGGCCACCGTGCAGCCTAAACACAATCATGTTTTTACAAATCGTGGTAGAGTTTATACAGTAAACCTCGGATATATCGGACTCGGATATATCGGACTCGGATATATCGGAAATTGGCTCACAACGGACAGATAAAAAAGAAGTGATTTTTCTGTAATGCATTTCCAATAAAAATTCATTGCATATATCGGATTTTTTATAACGGATTTCGCCTATTTCGGACAAAATCTCCAGTCCCGTTCCAATGCATTTCCATGAAATTTCCCTCGCATATATCGGATGGCCGCATCGTGGCGCTCCGATTCGCCGAATCGTGACAGGCCGCTATACGACGTCATTTGCAGCGTTTGCAGCGTTGCCTGCGCGTCCAGGTACATTGGAAACATAGTCAAGGAAGTGCCTTTTTATAACGGATAAAATCCCATTTACGCATATACCGGATATAAATCCCATATATGCGTAAAACGGACATTTTCCGGTATACGCATATAACGGATTTCGCTTATATCGGACAAAACCAGTGGGAACAATTGAATCCGATATATCCGAGGTTTACTGTACTTACAAGCCAAGCTAATATTTTTATATAATTGTCAGGTCCTGTGTAATGAGCTACGTGCTAGTATATTATCATAACCTAATGTAAACTAATGTAAAAAGTACAGCGGCCATTTATTGCATTGCACAATAACACCGTTTTTTTAACTTTCATATCATTATTTTGAAAGTCAATGTGTCGTACACATACGGGTGGGGACATAAAGCAGTACTTGAGTCTCACCAGAAAAGGCGGAAATGCACTGAGTCTGACATTTTGATGATGTCATTATCTAATTTACATAATTGACTTCAACAGAGCTTTTTGGTTTGTGTCATTAAAATGTGTGACATTATCTCATGTTTTAGACTTGATTTAATATGGAGGACCAAAACTGCCAAAATAATAAATAAATAAATAAATATATAAAATATAAAAGCAAAAATAAATACAGAAATAAAAAACAAGATTCAAAAATTAAAAATAAATACAAAAATAAATGTAGAAATAAATACAAAAATAAATATATTTATTAATAATATACTATTTATTAATATATTTTTGTATTTATTTTTGCTTTTATTTATTTATTTATGTATATATTTTTTTATTTTTGTTTTTATTTCCATTTATATTAAATTTTTTGTATTTAATTTTTTTTTCATTTTTGTTTTTATTTCCACTTTTATTTATTTATTTATTTATTATTTTGGCAGTTTTGGTCCTCCATAATTTAACAACAAATTACATCTAAAAAAAAAAAATGGTGCCTAATCTATCTGTGGCGGTCCTAATTTATTTGTGGCAGGCTGTTGACGCAGCAGCAACAACAATACAAAAGAGAAATACCTCAATACTGTCCGTAGATCGGTGGTTCAGAGGTACGTGGATAACGATGAAAAAACAATTATGGCTGAACACTCAAAAATTACGAGTACGCCTGAACACCTCACAGTGCAACAAGACCGCACAGCCAGAAGGAGACACACCAGCGAGTTGTTCCTTGCTCTGTGTGCATCATACCAACAAATAAGCTCATCTGAATGATGACTTTGTGCATTAATTCATGTTTCACGCTGAAGATTTCATTCATGTCGGCGTTCCAATGTTGCCGAAACCTGGCACTTTGAGTGGAGATTTACCGGAAAATGAGTCTTTATTGTTGGATGGATGTATTTTTGTATTTCCGATACTATCAAGTAGTGGGTACTGGTTCTCTTAGAGTTGGGACATCATGGAAAGATCCCAGTCATACTCAACAAGCAGGATCAAATCCTTAAGCAAATATTGATTCAGCTTTAAGCTGCTTTTGTATCGATATAAGCAGACCAAATTGGCTGGCGGGAGATGAAAAGGGCATCGTAGTAACCGGATTATCATAATAACCGGGTATCGTACTAACCGGAACTAATCGATATAACCGATATCGATATAACGAGACTTTACTGTACTATGAACTCATGAACGGTTGTTTGTCTATATGTGCCCTGTGATTGGCTGGCCACCAGTCCAGGGTGTACCCCGCCTCTCGCCCCAAGACAGCTGGGATAGGCTCCAGCATGACCCTTGTGAGGAAAAGCAGTAGAAAATAAATGAATGAGTTCTCCTCCTAGTTTGTGTGGAAGTGGTAACTTTTTGGCTTCTTATTTTGTCTTTCCCCACTCTCGGCCATCTCTGTGTGGAGTTTGCATGTTCTCCCCGTGCATGCGTGGGTTTTCTCCGGGTACTCCGGTTTCCTCCCACATTCCAAAAACATGCTATGTTAATTAGTAACTCCAAATTGTCCATAGGTATGAATGTGAGTGTGAATGGTTGTTTGTCTATATGTGCCCTGTGATTGGCTGGCCACCAGTCCAGGGTGTACCCCGCCTCTCGCCCCAAGACAGCTGGGATAGGCTCCAGCACCCCCCCATGACCCTTGTGAGGAAAAGCGGTAGAAAATCAATGAATGAGTTCTCCTCCTAGTTTGTGTGGAAGTGGTAACTTTTTGGCTTCTTATTTTGTCTTTCCCCACTCTCGGCCATCTCTGTGTGGAGTTTGCATGTTCTCCCCGTGCATGCGTGGGTTTTCTCCGGGTACTCCGGTTTCCTCCCACATTCCAAAAACATGCTAGGTTAATTAGCCACTCCAAATTGTCCATAGGTATGAATGTGAGTGTGAATGGTTGTTTGTCTATATGTGCCAGGATCAAAACGATCAAACTGCTGTTAGTGCTGCTCCAGCTTTTTTTTTTTTTTAAACGGTGCATTCAGGTGCATTGCATAACTCCCGGGACACAAGTTGCTGCTGCATTCAGGGACACTTGTAAATCCCAGTAAACACACCCACACATGCACATGCAGGCCAAAGTAGGTGATATTCACAAAAGCAACCACGTGTGGTTCATACAATAGTAAGTAATAGCAATATTACAAAATACTTTACTTATGTATAGGAGACATGAAAGTTAACCAGTTACTGCTTTCTCACGATTGTTAAACTTTCCCCTTTCATTTGCTATGATATGAATATGCAGACTTAAACCATAAACCATGCTGAAGGGAAGGATGCCAACATCAGAGTGGAATAAAATATATTTAGTATGATAATTTAACTATTTATCAGTGCTCGTGTCAAACTTTATCCTAATGTCACCCTGCAAAATGCACCATTTTCTCTCAGAATTAATATCAAATGAATTAACCATTGAATTATGTTCAATATTTAAGTTCATTAACATAACGAGGTTTAGGTTTTTTTATGTGTGCAAGTGTCACAATCACAACTACTTACCAAACAATCGGTCCCAGATGATGAGAATGCCGCCGTAGTTCTTGTCAATGCAGTACTTGTTCCTCCCTGTGGGAAGACGGCTTGAGGTTCATAAAAATAAACATACAGTAAACCTCGGATATAAAGAAAAAAAGAACCGATAAAAGAATAAAAGGATAAAAAAAAAAAGATTTTTCTGTAATGCATTTCCAATAAAAATTCATTGCATATATCGGATTTTTTATAACGGATTTCGCCTATTTCGGACAAAATCTCCAGTCCCGTTCCAATGCATTTCCATGAAATTTCCCTCGCATATATCGGATGGCCGCATCGTGGCGCTCCGATTCGCCGATGCTGGAGCCTATCCCAGCTGTCCTGTGGCGAGAGGCAGGGTCTGGTGGCCAGTCAATCATAGGGCACATATAGACAAACAACCATTCACACTCACATTCATACCTATGGACAATTAAATTGGAGTGGCCAATTAAAAGCCACGCATGCACGGGGAGAACATGCAAACTTCACACAGAGATGCCCGAGCAGGGAATCAAACCCGGGTCCCCTAGCTGTGTGGCCACCGTGCAGCCTAAACACAATCATTCATTCATTCATTCATTTTCTACCGCTTTTTCCTCACAAGGGTCGCGGGGGTGCTGGAGCCTATCCCAGCTGTCTTGGGGCGAGAGGCGGGGTACACCCTGGACTGGTGGCCAGCCAATCACAGGGCACATATAGACAAACAACCATTCACACTCACATTCATACCTATGGACAATTTGGAGTGGCTAATTAACCTAGCATGTTTTTGGAATGTGGGAGGAAACCGGAGTACCCGGAGAAAACCCACGCATGCACGGGGAGAACATGCAAACTCCACACAGAGATGGCCGAGGGTGGGAATTGAACCCTGGTCTCCTAGCTGTGAGGTCTGCGCACTAACCACCAGACCGCCGTGCCGCCCTAAACACAATCATGTTTTTACAAATCGTGGTAGAGTTTATACAGTAAACCTCGGATATATCGGACTCGGATATATCGGAAATTCGCTCACAACGGACAGATAAAAAAGAAGCGATTTTTCTGTAATGCATTTCCAATAAAAATTCATTGCATATATCGGATTTTTTATAACGGATTTCGCCTATTTCGGACAAAATCTCCAGTCCCGTTCCAATGCATTTCCATGAAATTTCCCTCGCATATATCGGATGGCCGCATCGTGGCGCTCCGATTCGCCGAATCGTGACAGGCCGCTATACGACGTCATTTGCAGCGTTTGCAGCGTTGCCTGCGCGTCCAGGTACATTGGAAACATAGTCAAGGAAGTGCCTTTTTATAACGGATAAAATCCCATTTACGCATATACCGGATATAAATCCCATATATGCGTAAAACGGACATTTTCCGGTATACGCATATAACGGATTTCGCTTATATCGGACAAAACCAGTGGGAACAATTGAATCCGATATATCCGAGGTTTACTGTATAACACAAGTTGCAGATTGCTGATCCTGCATCCACATTTCAAATCATAAAAGAAAAATCGATGAATGGTTTAGACCAGGGGTGGGCAAACTTTTTGACTCGCGGGCCGCATTGATTTAACAAAATTGACGGGGCGGATTATATAGTATTTTACACGTAACAGTCCATTTTTACACCTATATTTTTACACATATTTTACATGTAAAAGTGTCATGCAATCTGCTATATGTGCACTTTGAAATCATTTATTTGATGTAAAGTGTGTTAGAAATTAAATGTATTATTATTATTATTATTATTTTGATTAGAATTACTATTATTAGTTATAGTAATGTTATTATATTATTATTTTTGTTAATAATAATACCATTATTATATTGATATTATTAACAACAATATTAATATAATAGTAGTATTATCATTATTGACAACAACATTATTATTATTATTATTATTATTTGTATGACTATTATTGTGCTTGTGCTCCTTTTCCCAGGAGTATTTTGTAATATTACTACCATTATTATATTATTATTAACAACAATATTAATATAATAGTAGTATTATTATCATTATTGACAACATTATTATTATTATTATTATTATTAGTATTATTATTATTATTATTATTATTGTTATTATTGTTATTATTGTTATTATTATTATTATTATTATTTGTATTACTATTATTGTGCTTGTGCTCCTTTTTCCAGGAGTATTTTGTAATATTACTACCATTATTATATTATTATTAACAACAATATTAATATAATAGTAGTATTATTATCATTATTGACAACATTATTATTATTATTATTATTATTATTATGATTATTATTATTATTATTATTATTATTATTGTTATTATTATTATTATTATTATTATTTGTATTACTATTATTGTGCTTGTGCTCCTTTTTCCAGGAGTATTTTGTAATATTACTACCATTATTATATTATTATTAACAATATTAATATAATAGTAGTATTATTATCATTATTGACAACATTATTATTATTATTATTATTATTATTATTATTATTATTATTATTATTATTATTATTATTATTATTATTATTATTATTATTGTTATTATTATTATTATTTGTATTACTATTATTGTGCTTGTGCTCCTTTTCCCAGGAGTATTTTGTAATATTACTACCATTATTATATTAATATTATTAACAACAATATTAATATAATAGTAGTATTATTATCATTATTGACAACATTATTATTATTATTATTATTATTATTATTATTATTTGTATTACTATTATTGTGCTTGTGCTCTTTTTTCCAGGAGTATTTTGTAAACAACAGACCACATCAAATAACCAAATTGATAAAGCAGCTACCTCAACCATCAAAAAATTGTCCCAAGCCACGATGCCAGGTTGTATGTTGAGTTCAAATGAAATATTTGGAAAAAACAGGCGGGCCATATTGAAACACTTGGCGGGCCGGATGTGGCCCCCGGGCCGTAGTTTGCCCACCCCTGGTTTAGACGAATAAAGCATTGATGTTGATTCATGGTCATTGGAAGTCAACGTGAAATGGTCGGACTTGAGCTGCTCTTCACCATGGTGAACTCTGTGATGCTTTGGAGTGTTGAAGAGCCACTCTAGAGGTCCCAGGTCTCGGACCACCTAAAAGACAAGTCAATTCATGTCAACCGGAGATATTCAACTGGCAACCCAGCAAAGTGGTTCATTTGGCTGGATAAACGTCATCCAAATCAAGACCCATCCGTTCACTTTCTATGCCGCTTGTTCTCACAGGGGCTATTTTTAATAACGATAACTAACTGATAACTATTTTCACTTTTCTTTTTTGGCCTTTGTTTAATATCAACACATTTCTGGTAATTTTTTTTTCCATACCAATTACTTTTTTTTAAATACAGATATCAATTTCCTTTTGGCTTTTTTCCCCATCCTAATAAATATTTTGCCATTTTTTTCAATGCCAATAATATTACTTTTTGGACATTTTGGAGGGATACCGATTACTTTTATCACTTTTATCCCAATAAAAAAAAATACTAACATTAACATTTTGTGATTGTGAAATCAATCAAATTCAGTGGTGAGAAAAATCATTTGTCCCCTTCCTGATGTCTTATTTTTTTTACATGTTTGTCACACTTCATTTTTCAGATCATCAAACAAATTTAAATATTAGTCAATGGCAACACAACTAAACACAAAATGCAAAATGAAACTTTTTATTATTAAGGGAGAAAAAAAATCCAAACCTACATACATAATGTTGTGTGAAAAGTGATTGCCGTGATCTGGGATGAACTGAGATCAATCAATCAGTCTAGATCAGGTTATAAAGACATTTCTAAAGCGTTGGGATTTCAGCGAACCACAGTGAGAGCCGTTATCCACAAATGGTGAAAACCATTCATTCATTCATTCATTCATTTTCTACCGCTTTTCCTCACGAGGGTTGCGGGGGTGCTGGAGCCTATCCCAGCTGTCTTGGGGCGAGAGGCGGGGTACACCCTGGACTGGTCGCCAGCCAATCACAGGGCACATATAGACAAACAACCATTCACACTCACATTCATACCTATGGACAATTTGGAGTGGCTAATTAACCTAGCATGTTTTTTGGAATGTGGGAGGAAACCGGAGTACCCGGAGAAAACCCACGCATGCACGGGGAGAACATGCAAACTCCACACAGAGATGGCCGAGGGTGGGGGAAAAACAAAATAAGAAGCCAAAAAGTTACCACTTCCACACAAACTAGGAGGAGAACTCATTCATTTATTTTCTACTGCTTTTCCTCACAAGGGTCATGCTGGAGCCTATCCCAGCTGTCTTGGGGCGAGAGGCGGGGTCCACCCTGGACTGGTGGCCAGCCAATCACAGGGCACATGTAGACAAACAACCATTCACACTCACATTCATACCTATGGACAATTAACCGAGCATGTTTTTGGAATGTGGGAGGAAACCGGAGTACCCGGAGAAAACCCACGGGGAGAACATGCAAACTCCACACAGAGATGGCCGAGGGTGGGAATTGAACCCTGGTCTCCTAGCTGTCAGGTCTGCGCGCTAACCACTAGACTACCGTGCCTGGTGAAAACAACATCCAAAAAACTGAAGTTGCCTCAGTTAAATCAGTTAAGGTCAGTATTCATGACTCCACCTTGGCTTGTGCAGCAGGACTATGGCCCTCTTGCTAGCTGCTAGCATGGTAGCCGTTAGCATGTTAGCATTTAAGCTAATTTACTCATGTCTAAAGGCAAATACACACATGGCATGATGTAGGGAGTTTATAGGACAACCTTGGCACTTTCTAAACTTGGGACTCTTTTGCTAGGTGCTAGCATGATGACTGTTAGCATGTTAGCATTTAAGCTAATTTGCTCATGTTTAAAGGCAAATACACACATGCATGATGCAGGGACGTTATAGGACATCCTTGGCACTTTCTAAACTTGAGGCTCTCTTGCTAGGTGCCAGCATAATGACTGTTAGCATGTTAGCATTTAAGCTAATTTACTCATGTCTAAAGGCAAATACACACATGGCATGATGTGGGGAGGTTATAGGAGAACCTTGGCAGTTTCTAAACTTGAGGCCCTCTTGCTAGCTGCTAGCATGGTAGCCGTTAGCATGTTAGCATTTAAGCTAATTTACTCATGTCTAAAGGCAAATACACACATGGCATGATGTAGGGAGTTTATAGGACAACCTTGGCACTTTCTAAACTTGGGACTCTTTTGCTAGGTGCTAGCATGATGACTGTTAGCATGTTAGCATTTAAGCTAATTTGCTCATGTTGCTGGTTGCTGCTAAAAGTGGTCTAACCAATTAGCTTTAGGGGGCAATCACTTTTTCCACACAGGGCCATGTACGTTTGGATTTGTCTCTCCTTTAATAATAAAAAGTTCATTTTTGTGAAATGCACTTTTTTTTTTACTGTGACAGCTTTGTTTAAGACTTGCAGTTCAAAGTTAGTGTAACGCAGTGTTTAAAAGCTGCATCAAATCAAAGCATTGAAAATGTGCTAACTCGGATCAAGTGAGCATAAAAAGGCAGCTCGTGGCACATTAGTTACAATTGTGGCCGTCTTTGTTATTCATTTGAAACGCGCCGATTTACACAACGGAAGTCAACTTCAGGACAATTTTCATCTTGGATGTCAAACAGACTTCTGACGGCATTGACACAATGGCCGCCACGATCTATGGAGGACCAAAACTGCCAAAATAATAAATAAATAAATAAATAAAAGTGGAAATAAAAACAAAAATGAAAAAAAAAAATCAAAAAATTAAATACAAAAAATTTAATATAAATGGAAATAAAAACAAAAATTAAAAAATATATACATAAATAAATAAATAAAAGCAAAAATAAATACAAAAATTAAAAACAAGATTCAAAAATTACAAATAAATCCAAAAATAAATGTAGAAATAAATACAAAAATAAATCTATAAATAGAATTACATATCAATAAATAAATAAAAGCACTCTGCTCTCATATGTATTTATTTCATGCAGCAGACAATGTCAGCTTGAAATGCAGAAGGAAAAACTATTCAAATGAGGGGGCGGTCCTAAGTGTGTCTTGGGTTGAACTGTTCGCCTATTGGTTGATCGACATGTGAGTGCGAAAATCGACTAGGTATGCCTGCAAACGGCCACAGCAAGAGGAAGTACACAGGGAGAAAAGTATACATTTACCGGGACAATAATGGCGGGGTCCACCAGGAAGTCGGTGTCCGAGCTGGAGATTGCAGCCATATTTACCGCCATTGAGAGTGGTGTGGTGACTTCCTCTTGCTGTGGCCGTTTGCAGGCATACCTAGTCGATTTTCGCACTCACATGTCGATCAACCAATAGGCGAACAGTTCAACCCAAGACACACTTAGGACCGCCCCCTCATTTGAATAGTTTTTCCTTCTGCATTTCAAGCTGACATTGTCTGCTGCATGAAATAAATACATATGAGAGCAGAGTGCTTTTATTTATTTATTGATGTGTAATTCTATTTATATATTTATTTTTGTATTTATTTCTACATTTATTTTTGGATTTATTTGTAATTTTTGAATCTTGTTTTTTATTTTTGTATTTATTTTTGCTTTTATTTATTTATTTATGTATATATTTTTTATTTTTGTTTTTATTTCCATTTATATTATTTTTGTTGTATTTAATTTTTTGATTTTTTTTTTTTCATTTGTGTTTTTATTTCCACTGTTATTTATTTATTTATTTATTATTTTGGCAGTTTTCGTCCTCCATACGGCTTTCCCGGGGAAATGGTGGCAAGATAAACAAGGAGCTAAACACGGTACAGTAGTACCTAAAAATGCTAGCGTGAGCTCTGGATTTATTTGTAATTTTTGAATCTTGTTTTTTTATTTTTGTATTTATTTTTGCTTTTATATTTTATATATTAATTTATTGATTTATTATTTTGGCAGTTTTGGTCCTCCATAATTGCATGTGGTGGTTCTGCTTTAACTAAAAGCGTCCCCGTCACTTCACTTCGCTTGTGTTTAGATTGACGCCGCAATGGTGTGCCATTAAATTGGATGAAGACCATAAAGGAGGCATAAATGACCTCCCTTCAGAAAATATGACTATTATGACGGCCTTGGCTAATAGCACACTAAAGGTTCTGGAAGGAGTTCCAATTCCCTTTCCTGAGAAGCGTCGTAAATGTGATGCTCACAGTTGAGGCTGTGTGCTTCTGTTTGGAATATTCTCGTTATATCTCGTAATATCTCGTTATTTTTTTTTATTGAGAGCAGGTTCTACTGCCGTCTGGACTAAAGAGAACACATTAATGCTGGCACAGGCAAACACAAGGACTTTTTTTCTGTATTCTTTCATAAAGATAGGACTAAAAATGAGTATATAAATAATATTAACATATTGTGACGGGCCTTGAGTTCTGTCATTCGATGAATCAAGTTTATTTGGCTATTTATCAAAAACGTGTGTGTGATTCTTAATGTCCAATAAAAGAATGGTAATGGTAATGGTAATGGTTTTATTTCATTTGAACATGCATCAGATTACAATTGAATGCATCACATAATCAGTTCCCAGTTCCACATGTCCAAAAGGAGTAGGAAGAAGCAAAGCTTATTAAATCCTACCCCTCCATCTGGTACTTTTACATTCACTAACTGTTACATTTGTTCACTTCCTGCTTTCTTAATATAGTTTTTTTTTTTTTTGTCACATAGTGCTAGCATATAAGTGTTTCAAATGTAGTTCTTCCCTGAGATCATTTTTTTTTCATATTTACCTCTGTGTGCAGCCAAAACTGGAAGAGCAGATTTAATTGGATGTGGACGGCAAAGACGGAAGGTGGCACGGCCAGAGCCATGGGCAAGTAGAAGATCTGAACAGGATCAACACAAACGTGTATTTTATCATCACCGCCACACCGAGAAACAGCAAAAAAAAGTGGCTTTTCATAGACATGATTAGACGTGATACTGCCTCTGACCCACCCTTGTATACGCCCACCACCTCACCTCACAGCTTTGTGGGAAAAATTCATAAAAATAATAATCATCATCAAGAAGTAAGCTTCACTACACATCTTAAAAGTGACATATTATAACCAAAACCCCTACCAAAACACCACCACCACCACCACCACCGGTTAGCACAGGGGTGGGCAAACTACGGCCCGGGGGCCACATCCGGCCCGCCAAGTGTTTGAATACGGCCCGCCCAATCTTTCCAAAGTATTTCATTTAAACTCAACATACAACCTGGCATCATGGCCTGAGCCAACCTTTTGATGGTTGTATCAATTTCGTTGTTTGACATGGTCTGTTGTTTACAAAGTGCTCCTGAAAAAAGGGACACAAGCACATAATAATAATAATAATAATTATTATTATTATTATTATTAGATTATTATAATTATTATTCGAACTATTATGATTATTATAATAAAATTAAAATAACACTTATTATATACTTAATATAATAATTAGCATTAATAATTATATTAATGCTAATTATTATATAAAGTATATATAATATTATTGTTATATTTGCATATTTTATATAATAATTATTATTTTAATTTTATTATAATAATCATAATAGTTTGAATAATAATTATAACAATCTAATCTAATAATATAATAATAATAATAATAATAATAATTAATAATTATATTAATGCTAATTATTATATTAAGTATATATAATATTATTGTTATATTTGCATATTTTATATAATAATTATTATTTTAATTTTATTATAATAATCATAATAGTTCGAATAATAATTATAACAATCTAATCTAATAATCTAATAATAATAATAATAATAATTAATAATTATATTAATGCTAATTATTATATTAAGTATATATAATATTATTGTTATATTTGCATATTTTATATAATAATTATTATTTTAATTGTATTATAATAATCATAATAGTTTGAATAATAATTATAATAATCTAATCCAATAATCTAATAATAATAATAATAATAATTAATAATTATATTAATGCTAATTATTATATTAAGTATATATAATATTATTGTTATATTTGCATATTTTATATAATAATTATTATTTTAATTTTATTATAATAATCATAAGAGTTCGAATAATAATTATAATAATCTAATAATCTATTAATGCTAATTATTATATTAAGTATATATAATATTATTGTTATATTTGCATATTTTATATAATAATTATTATTTTAATTTTATTGTAATTATAATATTTTATTATTTTTAAAATATTTAAATATAAATATAAAATAATAAATAATAATAGCAGATTGCATGACAATTTTACAGATACAATAATACCAGGTGGACTGTTACGTGTAAAATATATAGTCTGCCCCCCCCCCGTAAATTTTGTCATATCAATGCGGCCCGCGAGTCAAAAAGTTTGCCCACCCCTGGGTTAGCATATTTAAACAGACCACACAAAAAGGGTCTATATTTTTCACAGTTACAAATTAAACTGCATAAAAATTGCCATGCGCGGCGTTCACTCACCGCTGGTTTGCCCGTACACGTGCATGGAGTTTACAATGTGGATAAAATACTAAAATACTCGCTATTGTTAGTCGACAACAAACATAACTAAAGCACATTTATGTCACGTCTTAAGTACTCAACGCAGTACATTGAAATATTGTACCTTTAGAGATAAAGTCATTTGCTTTGTTTTAGTGATTAGGCTACGCTAGCGTGATGTTGCCGTTACAATGTGGGTGTAATGTGTCATTAACGTTACGTTGAATACCACGTTACAGTGTATACTGTGTGTACAAAGTACGTACCCAGGATGTCAGCTGCTGGGTGAGCGGTTGCCGCAAGGCCGTGCTGAAGTTGAAGTACTCGGAACTGTGGTGAACCTGGTGAGCCGCCCACAAGATGGACACCTCTGCGGGATGGGACACACACACACACACACACACACAACATGCAGATTCAGGTAGCCGCTGTGCGTCGAGCGCGACGCTTCGCATGAACATCCAAACGGGGGAACGAGCTTGTTAAGTTTTACTGGATCTCGGAGACCTTTTCCAGACCAGCGCGTCTACTTGGCACGCCACATCACATCCTCTTTGACTCGCGGCAGAGAACAGTAATCCTCAAATAATATCATACACCAGCGGGATACATGAAGCTAAGCTGCGGTTTTACACAGAAACCTTTCTAATTAAACCTTTAATAGCACAACTGAGGCCACTTGAAATATACAGTACCTTGGTTAGCGTCAATCTGCTCCACAAAGTCCGACTCAAACCAGAACGGACTCTAAGCAAAGCAAATTTTTCCCATAGAAAGTCATGTAAATGAGGGCGGCACGGCACGGCGGTCTGGTGGTTAGTGCGCAGACCTCACAGCTAGGAGACCAGGGTTCGGTCCCCACCCTCGGCCATCTCTGTGTGGAGTTTGCATGTTCTCCCCGTGCATGCGTGGGTTTTCTCCGGGTACTCTGGTTTCCTCCCACATTCCAAAAACATGCTAGGTTAATTAGCCACTCCAAATTGTCCATAGGTATGAATGTGAGTGTGAATGGTTGTTTGTCTATATGTGCCCTGTGATTGGCTGGCCACCAGTCCAGGGTGTACCCCGCCTCTCGCCCGAAGACAGCTGGGATAGGCTCCAGCACCCCCATGACCCTTGTGAGGAAAAGCGGTAGAAAATCAATGAATGAGTTATCCTCCTAGTTTGTGTGGAAGTGGTAACTTTTTGGCTTCTTATTTTGTCTTTCCCCACCCTCGGCCATCTCTGTGTGGAGTTTGCATGTTCTCCCCGTGCATGCGTGGGTTTTCTCCGGGTACTCCGGTTTCCTCCCACATTCCAAAAACATGCTAGGTTAATTAGCCACTCCAAATTGTCCATAGGTATGAATGTGAGTGTGAATGGTTGTTTGTCTATATGTGCCCTGTGATTGGCTGGCCACCAGTCCAGAGTGTACCCCGCCTCTCGCCCCAGGACAGCTGGGATAGGCTCCAGCACCCCCATGACCCTTGTGAGGAAAAGCGGTAGAAAATCAATGAATGAGTTATCCTCCTAGTTTGTGTGGAAGTGGTAACTTTTTGGCTTCTTATTTTGTCTTTCCCCACCCTCGGCCATCTCTGTGTGGAGTTTGCATGTTCTCCCCGTGCATGCGTGGGTTTTCTCCGGGTACTCCGGTTTCCTCCCACATTCCAAAAACATGCTAGGTTAATTAGCCACTCCAAATTGTCCATAGGTATGAATGTGAGTGTGAATGGTTGTTTGTCTATATGTGCCCTGTGATTGGCTGGCCACCAGTCCAGAGTGTACCCCGCCTCTCGCCCCAGGACAGCTGGGATAGGCTCCAGCACCCCCATGACCCTTGTGAGGAAAAGCGGTAGAAAATCAATGAATGAGTTATCCTCCTAGTTTGTGTGGAAGTGGTAACTTTTTGGCTTCTTATTTTGTCTTTCCCCACCCGCGGCCATCTCTGTGTGGAGTTTGCATGTTCTCCCCGTGCATGCGTGGGTTTTCTCCGGGTACTCCGGTTTCCTCCCACATTCCAAAAACATGCTAGGTTAATTAGCCACTCCAAATTGTCCATAGGTATGAATGCGAGTGTGAATGGTTGTTTGTCTATATGTGCCCTGTGATTGGCTGGCCACCAGTCCAGAGTGTACCCCGCCTCTCGCCCCAGGACAGCTGGGATAGGCTCCAGCACCCCCTGCGACCCTCGTGAGGAAAAAGCGGTAGAAAATGAATGAATGAATGAATGAATGCTATTTGGCAATTCACTCATGCTGGTCGGGTCTGGAAGCAGTCAGCCGTGATAAACAAGGGATAACTGTACTGTAGTTTTAGTCTTTTCACAAACAATAACCTGAAGTGTGTGTTAGCAAAGAGCAGAGCAAACACACACACACACACACGCACACACAGAAACCCCCCCCCCCCTCTATGGTTGTGAATTCCAGCAAGGCCGCCAGTCATCAAGCCGAAGGGTCGGGGTCTCCAGCACCTGAACAAACACGTTGTTGAGAAGTCAAAGTGTTCACTGTGTGAACCTGCACGGACACTCTTCCAAGTTCCAATCAACCAAAAAGGCGGAACCCCCCTCTGGGGTTTGGGGAGCACCCAGAAGAATTCCGAGAGAAAGCTCCCACAAGCGAGCAATATTGGCTTTATGGATTCCGTGTTATTGCTGGACTGATGCGGGTGTGAGAGAGTGAAAGTCCCAGCGAGGGGTTCGTTGGGGGTTCTGACACCTTCTGTGTACAAACGCTGGATTTGAGGTTAGGATAAAAGAGGAGGAGCAAAAGCTGGACCTCGCGTCACCCTGCAAAGCGTCCCATTAAGTCTGGTGTTGCTCTCTGGAACAGAAATCTGTGGACAGCGTGGACATGTTGAACTCTTTGTAGGACTTTCTACCTCAGCCTATTAGCTTCGACCTTCACACTCAATGAACAGAAGATGATTAACCCTTCAGAGCTCAGGCTAGCATTTTTAGGTACTACTGTACCGTGTTTAGCTCCTTGTTTATCTTGCCACCATTTCCGTATGGAGGACCAAAACTGCCAAAATAATAAATAAATAAATAAAAGTGGAAATAAAAACAAAAATGAAAAAAAAATCAAAAAATTAAATACAACAAAATTAATATAAATGGAAATAAAAACAAAAATTAAAAAATATATACATAAATAAATAAATAAAAGCAAAAATAAATACAAAAATAAAAAACAAGATTCAAAAATTAAAAATAAATCCAAAAATAAATGTAGAAATAAATACAAAAATAAATATATAAATAGAATTACATATCAATAAATAAATAAAAGCACTCTGCTCTCATATGTATTTATTTCATGCAGCAGACAATGTCAGCTTGAAATGCAGAAGGAAAAACTATTCAAATGAGGGGGCGGTCCTAAGTGTGTCTTGGGTTGAACTGTTCGCCTATTGGTTGATCGACATGTGAGTGCGAAAATCGACTAGGTATGCCTGCAAACGGCCACAGCAAGAGGAAGTACACAGGGAGAAAAGTATACATTTACCGGGACAATAATGGCGGGGTCCACCAGGAAGTCGGTGTCCGAGCTGGAGATTGCAGCCATATTTACCGCCATTGAGAGTGGTGTGGTGACTTCCTGTTGCTGTGGCTGTTTGCAGGCATACCTAGTCGATGCCACAACTGTTTTGAAAAGGCTTAACAATCACACCTATAGTCTAGTCCAAGGGTGGGCAAACTACGGCCCGGGGGCCACATGCGGCCCACCAAGAGTTTAAATCCGGCCCGCCAGTTGCTTTTAAGTATTTCTAACTTTTAACATACCAGCTGGCAACATGACTTTCAAGTCGGATGTCTTATTCAGTAAAAAAAAATAAAAATAAAAATCGTAGTTTGATGTATCTGATGTTTAAAGTGCTCCTGAAAAAAAGAGAAATGAGAACATATAGCTGATAGTATGACAATTAAAATTAGACAAATAATTCACGGCGTAAAATTATAAGCGTAAAAATTATTAAAATTATTAAAATTATTAAAATTATTAAAATTATTAAAATTATTAAAATTATTAAAATTATTAAAATTATTTAAATTATTTAAATTATTTAAAAAAATTTAAATTTATTAAAATTATTAAAATTATTAAAATTATTAAAATTATTTAAAAAATTATTAAAATTATTAAAATTATTAAAATTATTAAAATTATTTAAAAAAAAATAAAATTATTAAAATTATTAAAATTATTATAATAAATTATTATTATTCGTGTGTGTTAAATATATGTTCTGGCCCCCCGCACAATTTTGTTAACTCAATGCGGCCCATGAGTCAAAAAAGTTTGCCCACCCCTGGTCTAGTCAGTGTATCACAGGAAGTGAAAATCACATTGATTGTTACTGCACTGTCCACAAAGTCAAATTCACCACCACAGAGTCATTCAGAAAATGTCAATCACAGCCAGGTCCATGCCCAAATATAGAAAATAAACACATAGCTGGCCAATAGATTCAGGATGGTCGCTTTAGTTTTGATCTTCTCCATTTTCGCAACGGCACTTCGGAACAAATCCACCCTGCTCGATTCCTTCGATTTGGAACCTTTCCAAGCCGCCTGGCCAGCCGCTACAGCGTCCTTCCGCTTTCTTTCCGAACGCACAAAGCAGTAAACATCGATGTATTGTTCGTATGCATTGCTCGGTGAGCGATGAATGGCAGTAATTCTCTTTTTGATGAACGAAAATAGGTCATCGAAATCACCGGGGTCGGCCATTGTCTGATTGTTGTGTTGGAATGCGAAGCACGCAGAGCTACGTGGAGTATCGCGTGGACTGGTACGCTCTCGCGCTAGCATACGACGACAGGGGACCGGTCTATTTGCGCTAAAATTTGACTGCGTCCCGCGGTTCGAACATACAGACATAGACATTTTCTGGTTTTCAAAAAAGCGTACGTTGATGTCTTAACCCCCTCCCCCCCCTCGTACGGTTTGTACGCTCGTGAAAATGTTGAAAATTATGGATGGCCCCTAAGTTGATATGCAAGATTTCATTCCAATCCCAATCACGAAACCTACCCTACCCAACCAGTCCGATCGATCCAGTTCTGCTGAACCAACCAAAGATGCTAACAAAGCAACAATAGTAAACAAAGAGCAAGAGTTAGCTATCAAGTTAGCTTACCCCACCGCCAGTCAGAACCACGAGTTGTAGATGTCAAGTGTTGACATTCATGCTTTGTTCCAGCGCCACAGTCTTTTTTACTTGTGGTGGAACAGTAATGGACCTTGGCAGGGTCTAACATTGCAGGCGGCCTAAGATTGATGCTCCTTGTCACTGATAGGAAGTGTGAACCGCTAGGCTTCGCTGCAAGCCCATGTCCTCATCTCTGAACTCGGCGGGGCGCTGCATAGTTTGGCAAGCGCGATTCAGGAGGGAAGAGAATCACAGCCCACTAAGCCCACTAAGCCCACTAAGCCCACGCTCACAGCAAGACCATAGACGAAACGTTGCGGAACAAAACACCCGCCTCCAAAAGCATCCTCGGAACACGGAGTACATTTCACATGGAGACCACTGCTTTGTCGTGGGCAACTGCTATCGTGTTGAAAAGCCCGGTTCTTGAAGCCCACTGGGAACTGGTGGCCAGATCCGAGAGGCAAAGGTTGTACATTAGCAGCATTCTTGTTAATTACTTCAAAACTGGATTTGGGCACGCCTGATGCCAGTGTTTCCAGTAGACTAGTTGGAATGTTGTTCCAGGTGGTGAAGATGGCTTCGTGGAGGGCATCAAGTGTCTGGAACTGATGTCCATTTTGGTAAACCTCCCTTGCCATCTGTCCCAAACTATTTTCAGTTGGATTTAAATCAGGGGAACATGCAAGATGATCCAAAAGAGTGAGCTTATTTCTCTGGAGGAAGTCCTTTGTCAGGCACGTATCGTGTTGTCAAGAAAAGGTCCTTCATTCATAAGGGATGCACCCCTAGAACTGAGGCCCCTGCAAAACCTGTAGCTCCATTATTCCATCGAAGGAAAAAGCAGCCCAGATCAGTAACATTGGAGGTCATCAGGACCCATCAAGGTTATTTTTTTCTTATCAGAGAAGAAGATGTTCTTCCACCTTTAAATTGTCCCATATTTGGTGCCCTCGTGCAAATTTCCAAAGTCTGGAAGCTTTTCTTCCTAGAAACCTTTTCTGGCAGATACCATAGACTGCACTAATGTCCATCATTTGGGCTGAGTAGGCCAAGAATGGTCACCATGTCTTGACAGACAGACAGTCTATCAGATCCTCTGGCTCAGGGCTTTTTTGGGGGTCTACTACTTTTGTGAAGAAGGTTCAAATGACTGCCGTACTAGGTCCAACCTCTGCAGTAATGGCACGCTGCAAGAGGCCTCAGGAGCTCAACCGTCTGACCGCCATCAGCTTTTTGACATTTTTGCTAAGATTTTGATGTTTAAAGGTCGTGATCAGCTGAAGATCCTATTTCACTTTAATTCTTTTTTGCAATAAATTGCTTACTCTAATTTTGTCTGACTCCCATTGCCACCCAATCCCTGACCACTGGGCGGCAGAGTTGCCATGGTCAGTAGATTTACCCTGAACACAACTTGAGATTTATGGAGTATTTTTATTAAAATAATCTTACTATGGTGCTATCCACTGGGATTCAATAATTGTAAAAGCCCTTAAACGAGCAGGATAGGACCCCGTTTAAGTCCGTGGCGTCCAAACCTTTCCAATACAGGAAGGATGCAGGTTGCAAAGGTTAAATCTGCTGTTACCTTCAAAATAAATGTGAAACAAGGCAAATGCTTTGTGAGTACCGAAGGGTACAATGGAATCAAACTTGCTCACAAAGAAACAAATCAACCTGACACATCGAAAGAACCTGAAAAGATGGCTTTTAGAAAAATGTCATGCTAAAATATTCATGCTAAAATGTTGGGTAATATAGGAAACCCCACATTTGATGGGCAGACTCACATGCCAAGAAGGCAGGCGAAGCTATTTGAATCAGGTCATAAGCATATGGAGGACTTTAGCCTCGAGCAACATAATCATAGTAATTCAGTGTGACATTGATGTCTGTCATACACAATTATAGCTAATATTAGTGCAATCAAATGAAATAATGGACACCAAACATTTGCAATAAAAAAAACATATTTTCCTGCCACAGAGCCACTTTGATATTATAGACTTATTATATATTAAAGACTGTAAAACCAAATCAATGGAGGTCAGGATAGCTATGCCATGAAATATATATTTTTTTAAAAACAGTTTTATCGGTGACCAGGGGCCAATAATAATAAAGGGTCTCAAAAGGCCCTCCAACCAGTCCATAAATGTTCTCCCAGCAGGCAGCATCCCAGTCAACTTGCTGAAAAAAACCTAAAGTTTAAGGCAGAGGTAGGGAACCTATGGCTCGGGAGCCAGGTAGGGCTCTTTTGATGACTGTATCTGGCTCTCAAGCATTTCTTACCACAATAAAAATGTATGTTTGCTAACATTTTAAAGTAAACATCACAGAAATCACTGTTAAAAATATTAAAAATCAACAACTTTCTTATGCATTTTAATCCGTCCATCTATTTTCTACTGCAATACGGCCGACCATATCTATCTTTCCTCATGATATTTTCCAGGTCAAACACCAAAACTCGATTATTACTGGGTAATGCGGTAGTCTACCTCGGTCATTAAGATGTAAATGTAAACTTTCCTCCTTTAGTCAAATAGTCACCTAGCTAAAGCTGCAGAACCAAGCCTTCTGGCAAAGATGGCCAAAAGAATGAAATATACGGAGTACGGTGCAAAACCATGCAGCAGCAGAAGTTGCATTAATGGCAGCAAGTATTTGATTTATTATTGGACACTGCGCTGCTCACAAAAGTGTGCTGGCCACACCCCCTTGGCGTGGGGTAGTGTCCCTGGTCTACGTAATTAGAGCCCATTATATCTAAAACTGTTGGTCTTACATAAAAATGCACACATTTTATTGCATTCAATGTTTAAAAAAATGTATATGGCTCTCACAGATACACATTTTAAAATATCTGGTCTTCATGGCTCTCTTAGCCAAAAAGGTTCCCGACCCCTGGTTTAAGGTGATCCAAATGGACCGACTTTAATCCCAGCAAGCCTACCAAATGCTTTGAGCATGACATCAAGTGGGCTAAGTCATCACCCTCGGCAACTCCTGGCACTAATAGACCACGTTCTTGATTTAAAGTCCTGTGAATGGAAGTTTGGCCTGTCAATCAGGGCGCTAATGGGCTGTGAACAACCTTCCCGTGTTTGGATTGGAGGGCCCACGGACGGGGAGCCAACCCAAACAGGCAGCCGGGGCTCAGTGGACGCTCGTCCAACTCCCTGCCGCCACCGCCGTTTAACTTCATGCCCTATCCACACAGCTCAGTCACGAAACCAAAACACACTCTTCCTGGTCTCGCCCACTTTGGGCTCCGACAAACAACTTCCTCTTATATACCATCATATTGACATAATCTTTCTTTTCACTGCATTGCTCTATTCTTTACAAAGTGAGAGCAGAAGATGTGCTGATTTAAGAAGCTGTCAGCGACACCCAGAAGATTTGGGATGGAACATACGGGAAGGTGAGGCTAGCATGAGAACATCTCACCAGCCTGAGGGCAGCTTTTCCAAAAACATAAAATAATCGTAATGGTGAGGGGGTATTTTCTTTGGGGCCCCTGATTCTAATTAGCCGACTTTAAAAATGAATCCCAGAGAATTGAAGCGATGCAGGTCCATACGTTCACTGCAGGAGCGTCACCATCTTGTCATTCCTACTTATGACATAAATATCTACAGCCGTCTCTCCTTTATAGCACTTCATTGACTCCAGACCCAACTGCGACAATATGGGCTTCAATGTTAATATGCATATGTTAATAATAAAAGTAATACAGTAAACCTCGGATATATCGGACTCGGATATATCGGAAATTCGCTCACAACGGACAGATAAAAAAGAAGCGATTTTTCTGTAATGCATTTCCAATAAAAATTCATTGCATATATCGGATTTTTTTATAACGGATTTCGCCTATTTCGGACAAAATCTCCAGTCCCGTTCCAATGCATTTCCATGAAATTTCCCTCGCATATATCGGATGGCCGCATCGTGGCGCTCCGATTCGCCGAATCGTGACAGGCCGCTATACGACGTCATTTGCAGCGTTTGCAGCGTTGCCTGCGCGTCCAGGTACATTGGAAACATAGTCAAGGAAGTGCCTTTTTATAACGGATAAAATCCCATTTACGCATATACCGGATATAAATCCCATATATGCGTAAAACGGACATTTTCCGGTATACGCATATAACGGATTTCGCTTATATCGGACAAAACCAGTGGGGTTTATTCGAGGTTTACTGTATTTTCATAGTTAGAACATAGAAAAACTTACACTCTAAATACATGTTTTAATATTATTTAATATTATGAAAGCCCTGTAGACATGAAATATGACCTATGTAGTCACCATTAAACTTCAATTAGTTATTGTTTACGCCAGATTGCATGACTATTATGCTACAGGGACTCTGCAAGCTAGCAAGCTAGCAAGCTAACAAGTTAAGCTAGCGAACTAACCCATTCCATTCCAATCTCTTCCGCTGATCCGGGTCTTGGGGGCAGTAGTCTTAGTAGACCCAGACAAGACTTCCCCAGTCCCCGGTCCCGGGCCACCTCCACCTGATCTGATTGGGGATCTAACACCTTTGGCTGTATGTTATTTTGTCGTTTTGTTTACAAACTGAGGCTTAGCCAATACTTGCAATCAACTTTGCTTATATTTTTTGTAATCATGTACAATACATTCGGGCGGCACGGCGGTCTAGTGGTTAGCGCGCAGACCTCACAGCTAGGAGACCAGGGTTCAATTCCACCCTCGGGCATCTCTGTGTGGAGTTTGCATGTTCTCCCCGTGCATGAGTGGGTTTTCTCCGGGTACTCCGGTTTCCTCCCACATTCCAAAAACATGCTAGGTTAATTGACGACTCCAAATTGTCCATAGGTATGAATGTGAGTGTGAATGGTTGTTTGTCTATACTATGTGCCCTGTGATTGGCTGGCGACCAGTCCAGGGTGTACCCCGCCTCTCGCCCGAAGACAGCTGGGATAGGCTCCAGCACCCCCCGCGACCCTCGTGAGGAAAAGCGGTAGAAAATGAATGAATGAATGAGTTCTCCTCCTATTTTGTGTGGAAGTGGTAACTTTTTCGCTTCTTATTTTGTCTTTCCCCACCCTCGGCCATCTCTGTGTGGAGTTTGCATGTTCTCCCCGTGCATGCGTGGGTTTTCTCCGGGTACTCCGGTTTCCTCCCACATTCCAAAAACATGCTAGGTTAATTGACGACTCCAAATTGTCCATAGGTATGAATGTGAGTGTGAATGGTTGTTTGTCTATATGTGCCCTGTGATTGGCTGTACCTCGCCTCTCGCCCGAAGACAGCTGGGATAGGCTCCAGCACGGAAAACGGTAGAAAATGAATGAATGTGCTACATTCATTTTTTTTTTATTAAATTACTAATTTACTGAATGAGTAAGATGAGAGCTGCGCCTTCGCCGACGTTATTTTGGACATGCTCCTTTTCAAAGACGACTATCATAAATGTTTCACTGCACATACTTTAAATAGCGGTTAGCAAAACAACAATAGTGGGGGACCACAGTGCATAGGTCAGTGCCCCACTATTTGACACAGGAAAGTGTCAGGGAGCGAGAGGCTTTGAATGCAGACCTACCAACATGTACTAATTTAGAGTACTCAACATGCAATTTGATTCATGAATACATTTGTATGCCTTTTGTTGCATTTTCCTGGTTTCGGTTTCAAGTTCAGTCTGTACAGTACAGATAAATGAATATGTATTATTACATTTTATTAAATATTATTACCATTTCTGTCCCTTGATTGGGCTTGTCCTTAATTGAGATCCATACTTAACGATGCTCTGCTCGCATTTACTTGTTTGAACACGCCCATACTTATTTAACGATGCTCTGCTGAAAGGAAACTTTTCCGTCTTCAGTTCAGCGTTTGGAGGCGTCAGCACCGGAAAGCTGCTGTTCTGTCAGCGTTGTTGACAGAAGGAAGTTTGCCATTGCAGTGAGCGGAGTGCCACAGGGCAGCATAGGCCACCCCAACATGGTTAAACGCTGTACGTACACGCAAGACTCGGTGACTTCCATGCTGCTGTTGATGTCATCCCTGCCCCCGCTAGGACTTTTGCTCGCTTTCTTCTGCCCACATCCTGGCTCACGAGTAAAAGGGGGGCGGGTTCCGATCCTTATGTGAGCCCCGCAACCTGCGCCGAGGCCAGGAACTCGCCGTCACAAGCGAAGATTTATGAAGCCCCTGTCCATCCCCACGGGGGCAAGCTTGCTCATACGACACCCCCCCCCCCCGCCCCCGCCCCTCCTTCCAGCCAGGAGGAGCTCCTCTTTAAACAATAACATCCACATTGGCTGGGCGTCCTGGGGGACGGACAGTGGAGGAGTGCTAGCACATCTGTTTGTCTTGACTGGTCTAAGTCGGACCAGTAGACAGGAAGCAGTGAGCTAAGAGAGCCAAGTTCAAAACATCGAAAACTGCTTCTGACAGTCTTTGATGGCTGACAGATGACGGCTTTAGAGCACTAGAGTCCTTTTCCATCTCGACTGAACGGACACATCCATCCATTCGGCCATTTTCTATACAGTCGTCCTTAGGGTCACGAGTGAGCTGGAGTCTACTCCAGCTGACGTTAGGTGAGAGGCAGGGTAGACCCTGGACTGGCCATTCATTCATTCATTCATTTTCTACCGCTTTTTCCTCACGAGGGTCGCGGGGGGTGCTGGAGCCTATCCCAGCTGTCTTCGGGCGAGAGGCGGGGTACACCCTGGACTGGTCGCCAGCCAATCACAGGGCACATATAGACAAACAACCATTCACACTCACATTCATATACCTATGGACAATTTGGAGTTGCCAATGTCGGTAGGAATGTGGGAGGAAACCGGAGTACCCGGAGAAAACCCACGGGGAGAACATGCAAACTCCACACAGAGATGGCCGAGGGCGGAATTGAACCCTGGTCTCCTAGCTGTGAGGTCTGCGCGCTAACCACTCTACCGCCGAATCACAAGGCAAACAACCTTCACACCTTGTCTCCAATTAGCCTAAGAGCCATGTTTGGGGGATCTGCCAAGGCTGAACCAAGCACCTGGACCAGTCCATGACCTGCATGACTGACAATCTACACCAGGGGTGGGCAAACTACGGCCCGGGGGCCACATCCGGCCCGCCAAGTGTTTAAATATGGCCCGCACGTTCTTTCCAAACTTAACATACAACCTGACATCATAGCTTTTGCCAACCTTTTGATGGTTTAGGTCAGGGGTGGGCAAACTACGGCCCGGGGGCCACATCCGGCCCGCCAAGTGTTTTAAATATGGCCCGCACGTTCTTTCCAAACTTAACATACAACCTGACATCATGGCTTTTGCCAACCTTTTGATGGTTTAGGTCAGGGGTGGGCAAACTACGGCCCGGGGGCCACATCCGGCCCGCCAAGTGTTTAAATATGGCCCGCACGTTCTTTCCAAACTTAACATACAACCTGACATCATGGCTTTAGCCAACCTTTTGATGGTTTAGGTCAGGGGTGGGCAAACTACGGCCCGGGGGCCACATCCGGCCCGCCAAGTGTTTAAATATGGCCCGCACGTTCTTTCCAAACTTAACATACAACCTGACATCATGGCTTTAGCCAACCTTTTGATGGTTTAGGTAGTTTTTTTTTAATCAATTTGTTTATTTGATGTGATCTGCTGTTTACAAAGTGCTCCTGAAAAAAGGACACAAGCACATATACATAGCAGGTTGCATGACACTTACAGATAAAATCATTCCAGGTGGACTGTTAGAATTATATGCGTAAAATATATATTCTGGCCCCCTGTCAATTTTGTAAATCAATGCGGCCCGCGAGTCAAAAAGTTTGCCCACCCCTGATCTACACCGACTGTTTTTGGGATGTAGGAGGAAGTTGGAGTAGCCGCACAAAACCCACACAAGCACAGAGAGAACACACTAACTCCACACACAGATCCGAGCCCAGGTCTGGGATGTGACTCAGCACCTCCGAATCTGAGGCCATGGTCCTCAAAAGGGTTGGAAGTGAGGTCTGGCCCCAGGTTCAAGTTCTAGTATCTCGGTCCATTTACTGGTCAAACTCCTACTCCTATCCTCGCCTTTGGACATGAGCTTTGGTTCTGATGGAAAGAGTAAGCATCAGATAGCACTTTCATCTGCTGGCTGAACTCCCTCTAAGACAGTGTTTCTCAACTGGTTGGTTGGGACCCAGAAGTGGGTCGCGGAGGTGTTTTCAATGGATTGAGAGTTTTTGCCTTTGCCTGCCTTGTGTTCTTGTGGAGACCTAACATGGCATGCTGGAGGTACCACCAGCGTCTCAGTGCTGCAAATCACATGGTGTTATTAATCACAGTCCTTTCAAATACAATAAACCTCGGATATATTGGACTCGGATATATCGGAAATTCGCTCACAACAGACAGATAAAAAAGAAGCGATTTTTCTGTAATGCATTTCCAATAAAAATTCATTGCATATATCGGATTTTTTATAACGGATTTCGCCTATTTCGGACAAAATCTCCAGTCCCGTTCCAATGCATTTCCATGAAATTTCCCTCGCATATATCGGATGGCCGCATCGTGGCGCTCCGATTCGCCGAATCGTGACAGGCCGCTATACGACGTCATTTGCAGCGTTTGCAGCGTTGCCTGCGCGTCCAGGTACATTGGAAACATAGTCAAGGAAGTGCCTTTTTATAACGGATAAAATCCCATTTACGCATATACCGGATATAAATCCCATATATGCGTAAAACGGACATTTTCCGGTATACGCATATAACGCATTTCGCTTATATCGGACAAAACCAGTGGGAACAATTGAATCCGATATATCCGAGGTTTACTGTATAAGATATGATATGAGGAGTCTGAGTTGAAAAATGTCCACAATTTGGGTCTCGGGTTGAAGGTGGCTCCCACAGCCAAAGCAGTTGAGATGGGGTGAAGTGTTTGGTCGTCCAGGGGGGGGGGGCTACTTCACAGCAAAAGGAGCCACTTGAGGTTGCTTGGATGCCTCCCTGGTCCGCCAGGAGGAGTCCCGGGGGTAGACCTACGAAACAGCTGGTGTCCCCTTGGTGGAACCGGAAGAGATGTCTGGAAACCCCGATTAACCCCCATTAGCGGAAGAAAATATATGTATGGAACCGACAAAAAACAATCCCAATGGGCAAAAACCAATCCCACCGACACTGTGAAAAAGTCTTCCAGGTAGAATGGAAGCTGTCGGAGCGAGCCCCAAGGGGCTTGTAACGCATTTCCTAAAAGACTCGGGAAAAGTCACAGGACCATTTCACGAGAGGTTTTGGACAAGCAGCGTGGCGTTTTTTGGTGGCTAAAAGTGCAGCGGAGAGCTAGCACTCGGCGGTGCGGTGAGACGTCTCCATGATCTGACGTATAATCAAAGCCACGACGGCTGAGCGGCTGATGAATGGTCTCCGCCCGGCTAGCGCGGCTGCATATAGATGCAGAGCTGCTATTAGTGGCGCTGCAGATAGGAGCGTAGAGTAAACAGTATCAACACGCCTGTCAACAACACGGCCGCATCCGACCCGGCTCGGCCCATAAAGCATCTGGTACCAGGCTGCATTGGAACATAAATAGTCTGAACCGTGGCACGCGTGGCAGCACACAAAATATGCACTTAAATGTTTTCTATTCTTGTCGGGGCTTCAGGTTATTTGATCAATGCGGTTCCATTTTAACTAAAGGTCGCATTTTGGCTCCGAGGTAACACTTTGCGGTGGAAAGCTGCCGCTGGATTCTCCATGCGCTAAATGACAAGACCTGAAATTTTGGGACACAGACCCTGATCACGAGGTCAACAAAAGGCACACAAATGTTGAAAAACTGCAGTGCAGACCCGGATCCTAAACGTCCCGTGTCCTGTGTATTGCATTTGGATCAAATGCCAGGAAAGGCCGCGGTTTGGCCTCTGGAGTTTTCCGTCAAGTGGAGAATCCTAAATTTTGCCTCCGAGATCACGCCGTCTGGGGAGAGCGAAGCCAAATAGAAATGTCTCCTCAGTAATGAAGACATCAGCATGGACGTCTGACTGCCTCTCAAAGTGTTTCCACTTAATTACGCGCCAGTCGTGCTTTCATGTGGCGGCCGCCAGAGGGAAACTCAAAGGGGGAAAAAAAAAAATTGGGGAGGCCATAAAAGTGTTAAGTTGAAAGTGGTGCTTTAACATCGAGGCTCATAATGGCTTCACATCCCCAGTGGAGGATGTGAATCTTTTTTGCAATTTCATGTTGGACGCTCTCCATATCATGAAACATTAAGATTTATGGCTCTTATGCTTTGACATGAAGGGAATTTTACATGTTTCAAACAAAAACCAGGGAAGAAAAGTGTATTAAATTGAAGCGCTAATAGAATGCAGACCTTTGCCAAGGCAGAACAATCACAAGAAAAAAAATTTAATAATAAATATCATGTGTCAACAATTTTTATTTAAATACCTGTTGGTAATTTTATTCCATTAAAAAAGTTTTCTATTTTATTACATATATATTTAAAAAATTGGTTAATGACTCACTACAATCTGGCAATAAATACCATGTTCTAAATGTTTTATTTATATATTTCTTTCATTTTATTTTCATCTAAATATTCTATTTATTTTATGAATTTCAAAGATTCATTCATTAGAGCGCCCATTATTCACAGAGAGCAAATAAATACCTCATGTCATTTTTTTTAAATATATTTATTTCATTTCATTGGATCAAAATATTCTATTTATTTCTGTTTTATTGATTTTTAAAGATTCATTCATTCATTCATTTTCTATCACTTATCCCAGGGGTGGGCAATTGATTTAACAAAATTGACGGGGCGGATTATATAGTATTTTACAGGTAACAGTCCATTTGTACACGTATATTTTTACACATATTTTACATGTAAAAGTGTCATGCAATCTGCTATATGTGCACTTTGAAATCATTTATTTGATGTAAAGTGTGTTAGAAATTAAATGTATTATTATTATTATTATTATTGTTATTTTTATTAGAATTATTATTATTAGTTATAGTAATGTTATTATATTATTATTATTATTTTTGTTAATAATAATACCATTATTATATTAATATTATGACCAACAATATTAATATAATAGTAGTATTATCATTATTGACAACAACATTATTATTAGTATTATTATTATTTGTATTACTATTATTGTAATTGTTTTCCCAGGAGTATTTTGTAATATTACTACCATTATTATATTAATATTATTAACAACAATATTAATATAATAGTAGTATTATTATCATTATTGACAACATTATTATTATTATTATTTGTATTACTATTATTGTGCTTGTGCTCCTTTTCCCAGGAGTATTTTGTAATATTACTACCATTATTATATTAATATTATTAACAACAATATTAATATAATAGTAGTATTATTATCATTATTGACAACATTATTATTATTATTATTTGTATTACTATTATTGTGCTTGTGCTCCTTTTTCCAGGAGTATTTTGTAATATTACTACCATTATTATATTAATATTATTAACAACAATATTAATATAATAGTAGTATTATTATCATTATTGACAACATTATTATTATTATTATTTGTATTACTATTATTGTGCTTGTGCTCCTTTTTCCAGGAGTATTTTGTAATATTACTACCATTATTATATTAATATTATTAACAACAATATTAATATAATAGTAGTATTATTATCATTATTGACAACATTATTATTATTATTATTTGTATTACTATTATTGTGCTTGTGCTAATTTTTCCAGGAGTATTTTGTAAACAACAGACCACATCAAATAACGAAATTGATAAAGCAGCTACCTCAACCATCAAAAAATTGGCCCAAGCCACGATGCCAGGTTGTATGTTGAGTTCAAATGAAATATTTGGAAAAAACAGGCGGGCCATATTGAAACACTTGGCGGGCCGGATGTGGCCCCCGGGCCGTAGTTTGCCCACCCCTGGCTTATCCTCACGAGGGGCCGCGGGCATGCTGGAGCCTATCCCAGCTGTCTTTGGGCGAGAGGCGGGGTCCACTCTGGACTGGTGGCCAGCCAATCACAGGGCACGTATAGACAAACAACCATTCACACTCACATTCATACCTATGGACTGTGGCCTGCGCGTTAACCACTCGTCCAGCGTGCAGCCAGTCTGCATTATTCATGGGGAAAAAATAACTTGCAATAAATACCACATTTGTTTCATTCGTTTATTTTATCTAAATATTCTCCTTATTTTATTACAATTGTTCAATTGTTCATTCATTATTTACTAATAAAATAATTACATTTTGCAATAAATGTAACTGTCATTTTATTTTTTTCTAAATATTATACTTATTGATATTTACATATTTTAATGAATTTTACTTTACTTTTATTTTACTTTTACTCATTCATTCATTCATTCATTCATTTTCTACCGCTTTTTCCTGTGCTGGAGCCTATCCCAGCTGTCTTCGGGCGTAAGGCGGGGTACACCCTAGACTGGTCGCCAGCCAATCACAGGGCACATATAGACAAACAACCATTCACACTCACATTCATACCTATGGACAATTTGGAGTGGCTAATTAACCTAGCATGTTTTTGGAATGTGGGAGGAAACCGTAGTACCCGGAGAAAACCCACGCATGCACGGGGAGAACATGCAAACTCCACACAGAGATGGCCGAGGGTGGGGAAAGACAAAATAAGAAGCCAAAAAGTTACCACTTCCACACAAATGAGGAGGAGAACTCATTCATTTATTTTCTACCGCTTTTCCTCACAAGGGTCATGGGGGGTGCTGGAGCCTATCCCAGCTGTCTTCGGGCGAGAGGCGGGGTACACCCTGGACTGGTCGCCAGCCAATCACAGGGCACATATAGACAAACAACCATTCACACTCACATTCATACCTATGGACAATTTGGAGTGGCTAATTAACCTAGCATGTTTTTGGAATGTGGGAGGAAACCGGAGTACCCGGAGAAAACCCACGCATGCACGGGGAGAACATGCAAACTCCACACAGAGATGCCCGAGGGTGGAATTGAACCCTGGTCTCCTAGCTGTGAGGTCTTTGCGCTAACCACTCGACCACCGTGCCTCAGCTACAACTTTCGATTGAAATATAGTTAGTTCCTCGCCAAGTTGAGAAAAGTCAACTAAAAATAATAAAAAAGTCATTTTTTTTTTTCACAAATTAATATTTTCAACAAGCATTTTGTTGAAATCAGTGACATTGGTTTTGGGTAATCCTGCCTTAAATCATTATCATCAGCTAATTTTGTTATTGTATTTTTTGCATTTGGGTGAAATCTGCGGTAAAAAGAAGAAAAGCCTCCTGCTCAGCTTTACTCACAGGCTTGCTTCATCCACCATTTATGTGGGAGGATTATTCTATACAGCACGTAACCCCCCCCCCCCCCCCCCCCCCTTGGAGACCCTCCATGGCTGGTTAGCAGCTGCGCTTCCACGGCGTACAGCACAAATGATGGCCTCCTCGGGAACATCCAGCAACGCATCTTCCTCCTCCAAGTAAATCTCCTTTTGACAGCCATTCATCATCAGCTTACTTTGTACTTTTTTTGTTCACTTCTTTCTGACTCTGAAGTCATCCGCGCTAATAATGCCGACTGAGCACTTTGCTCATGCTGGTGGTTTCCCAAGACCGGTTCAGTAGAAACCAGCACCCGTGTGTGTTTCAGTACCGTGGGCCGAGCGGTGGAACCAGTAGTAGCAGAAGTCCACGGCCAGAAAGGCGAAGCACCAGGTCCAGGAGGAGTCCCAGGGCAGCTCCAGGAAGCGGTAGCGGTCCCACACGTACACGTAGGCCGACAACTCGAAGCCTTGCATCAGCACCCTGAAGTGGGGCAATAGGAGACACTGAGACGCGGCACACAGATGAAGACCGTGACCGGGCAGAGAACACTCACAGCGGGAGTCTGGATATCATTCCCAATGATATGGAGATGATTCCATCACCGATGTTGTACAGCGGAGCTTCTGACATAAACAAGCCTAGCACCATCTCCAGGATGATCAGCCCGATGAAGAAAGGATTGGCCTGCACACATAAAATCGGGAATCAGCAGATGCGGCAAAACACGACACCTACCGCTGCTTTTGGGTTCTGTTGGAGGACCAGCTAGAAGCGAGGCCTTCAAGTCTCGTCATCCGTGATGTTTGCTTCCCAGGTCTTACTGTGGAAAGACTTTTTTTTTTTTTTAGATGCGAGCATCATGGAAACGGAAGTATATGGCCACACGGTTACGGCTATAACAGAAAGTAAAAGTGTTCCTGCTCTTCTACAAGATTTTGGAGTGTCTGGGAATTTTGTAATGTTGGACCGGTTCTAGACCTTCCACATAAAACTCATCCAAGCATGCCTTTCTGGACTTCGCTTGGGAAGAGAAAAGCGTCTTCCCAAAGTGTTCCCACAAAGATGGAAGCATGCCAGACTTGGGATTCAGGGACAACCGAGAACTTCGCTCAAACCTTTAAACTCAGAGACTGTTCAGCTGTCCCTCGACACGTTGCTTTCAATTTTTCCGGCTTCCCATTTTCACGTTTTTTCAAAATATTTTAAATTTGCTGTTATTTAAGCATGTTCAAGTTACCTAAATTACCGTATTTTATTTTTATAGTCACACTTTTTTTCATAGGTTGGCTGTTCCTGCAACTTATACTCCAGAGCGACTTAAAAATGAAAAAATATGTATGGAATTTCCACAGACAGCCACAAGAGGGCACTGTAGTTTCACACCGATATCTCCTACTTAACAATTCACTATTTAAACAGTAGACGTTAGCTTACAAAGACAACTGAGAACAACAGAACACAAACGCCCCCCCACCCAAACGTGTTAGGGTCTGGTGTAAAGCGAAGGCTATTCTTACTGCTATGAAGAAAACAAAAGTTACGGTACTTAAAACTGTTTGTTATGTTACAAAAACACTGGACACCTTTTATGTTTATTTTTGTGTAGCTGAATAAGCATTTGTTAGCATATCTTAGCTTGTTAGCATACACCTATTCAGCCTGTTCTATATTCTTTTATTCATGTTGGAACTTGACGTAAAATGACGTAAAGTCTGTTTTGGTCAAGTTTGTAAAATAATAATGATTGTACGCCAGAAAATGCCAGTTGCGTACTGTCCCTTTAAGAGCTGTGTCTCATTACTTTTGCCACAAATACAAGTGGATCTTAAAGCCACAGTTGTTTATTTGACTAAAAACACCAGGCAACATACTGGAACGTTGAATGTCAAGATAGCGGCGGCGGTGGCGTGAGTGGGCCGCGTTTAGCCTTCAAAGGGCGCACCACCAAAGAAACAAGCCGGCGGTGTCATGGCTCCCTCTCTAAGTGCGCTGGAAACATGTAATAACATCTTAATGGCTCTGTCAAACATGGAACAAATTAGTGCGGGACGGGGTGAGCAAACAGGTCACGCCTGCTAGCTCCGCCGCTGCCGCCGCTGCCGTTGCGGAGCTTTTCTGCCAGCCACTTGCGACACACGTGGACCTGAGTAGTGCTTGTGTTTTCATATTTTTACATGCAGGTGGTGTGTGTGTGTGTGTGTGCGTATCTCCAGAGAGTTATGATCGCATGCTAAATTCCAACATCTGGTCGCAACCTCAAGACGGAGTCAAAAGGCCCATTTCTTCCTTTCTGGATGTTTCTATTGGATAAATAACTGATTTGTAACATTTTTTTGGCAGCATGTTGACTAGTTGAAAGAAAATGGTCCCCCGAAATACAAAAAGATGTCCTCCATTGTTGTCCTTTGTTGACCATCGTCATACTATAAACACTAAATTATTATTTTATGATGGATAATAATGTTTTCTCCCATAAAACAATGAAAAACTTAGTGTGGACCCAAGCAATGGGAAGTCAACGTCATAAAATGCTCTGAAAGGGGACAAAACATCAACCAACATTGGCCCCATGCTCTGTCCAAAGTGCGGTCCGGGGGCCATTTCGTCCCGCTGTTGTGTTTTTATTGGCCCGCAGCACATTGAAGTCAAAATATTATGGGAATAAAGCCATAACTATGAGAAGAACATTTACAAGAAGAAAGTTGAAAATGTTTAAATTGAATTTGACAAGAATAAAGTCAAAATATTATGAGAAAAAAGTGGTAATAATAAAAAAAGCATAATTTTACAAAAATAACAGTGTAACGTGTAAAAATAAAGTCATCATAGCAGCATACAGTTGAAATATTACAGAAAAAACATGTAATTATTATTATAATTATTATATATTATATAATTATTATATAGAAAAATATAATATATATTATATATTATTGTTATTATATTATTATTATTATGAGAAACAAACAAATCAACAACAAGTGAAGTTGTCATTAAAAAAAAATTGGTTGCAGGAAAAGTTACAATAATATAACAAGAATAAAGCCAAAATATTATGAGAAAAAAGTGGTAATAAGAAAAAAAAGCATAATTTTAATTTCAAAAATAACAGTGTAACGTGAAAAAAATAAGGTCATCATAGCAGCATATAGTTGAAATATTACAGAAAACACATGTAATTATTATTATAATTATTATATATTATATATTTATTATATATAAAAATATAATATATATCATATATTATTGTTATTATATATTATTATTATGAGAAACAAGCAAATCAACAACAAGTGAAGTTGTCATTAAAAAAAATTGGTTGCAGGAAAAGTTACAATAATATAACAAGAATAAAGTCAAAATATTATGAGAAAAAAGTGGTAATAAGAAAAAAAAGCATAATTTTAATTTCAAAAATAACAGTGTAACGTGAAAAAAATAAGGTCATCATAGCAGCATATAGTTGAAATATTACAGAAAACACATTTAATTATTATTATAATTATTATATATTATATATTTATTATATATAAAAATATAATATATATCATATATTATTGTTATTATATATTATTATTATGAGAAACAAGCAAATCAACAACAAGTGAAGTTGTCATTAAAAAAAAATTGGTTGCAGGAAAAGTTACAATAATATAACAAGAATAAAGTCAAAATATTATGAGAAAAAAGTGGTAATAAGAAAAAAAAGCATAATTTTAATTTCAAAAATAACAGTGTAACGTGAAAAAAATAAGGTCATCACAGCAGCATACAGTTGAAATATTACAGAAAACACATTTAATTATTATTATAATTATTATATATTATATCATTATTATATATAAAAATATAATATATATCATATATTATTGTTATTATATATTATTATTATGAGAAACAAGCAAATCAACAACAAGTGAAGTTGTCATTTAAAAAAAAAAATTGGTTGCAGGAAAAGTTACAATAATATAACAAGAATAAAGCCAAAATATTATGGGAAATAATTAGAATTGTATAATAAACAGCACAGTTAGGAATGATTAAAAATTGTTGTAAATTTATGAAGTGAAAATATTAAGAGGAAAAAAAGCCGTCTACAAATGAGAACAAAAAGTCGCAATTTATGTTTTCTTAATGATGTTATTGGAATAAGATGAAAATATTATGAGAATAAAGTCACACTGTTGCAAAATATTTAAATTATGGAGTTCAAAATTGTGACGCTAATTTCAGAAGAAAGCAGAAGTATTCGGAAAATGTAAAAGAACAGCAAAAGTAGAAAAAAAACAGCAAAGAGCGATGTTCATAATAATAATATACTTTTCATAAAAGATCACTTCTTAGAATATCTATGTGTGTTGCTTTACAAAATAGCAAAGTAGCAAGTAGCTTCCTTTCATTTTTGATTATGCGGCACCCAGCAGAAGGTCCGGACACCCCAGGTCTAAACCATTCAACCACGGCAACCATCATGAAGGATCAAGATGGTCAAAAGTAGCACTTTAGGAAACAAATATATTCTTATAAGTCTACTTTATACAGCTTCTTGTGTATCATTTCATACCATTTTCTCCTGAGTTGGACCTCACATTTGCCGACCAGATGTCGGTACCCCACCCCACCACCCCCAGCCCCCCTTTTCAGACGTCGCACGGAGGTCATGCTTGACGAAAGGTTGGCTGCAAAACAGGCTAGTCTGACAAGACACTTTTATCCCCCCCCCCCCCCCCCCCCTCGTCTTTCACTACAATCACTCCGTGGCGGAGCTCTGGCAACATCCCACAAGACATCCACTACACAAGTCCACTACTAAAAGCTTCCACTTGTCCACTACAGCGTAAACTCACTAAAGAGACTAAACTGTAAACAGTGCAGCGTAAAAGTGAGTTAGCTCCTGAGTTAGCTCCTGCTAAGTGAGTTAGCTCCTGCTAACTCACTTTTACTGCTGCAGCCCTGCCGCAAAAACAAATGACTTGAAATCCCATTTAGCGAGGCCACTAGCGAGGCCACTAGCGAGGTCACTAGCGAGGTCACTAGCGAGGCCACTAGCCAGGCCACAGAGCCTCTCGTAAAAATTCCAAACAAACACAAGTTGTAGAACAATAATTAAAACACTTCACACGTCAGGAGCAAAAAAACACTTGAAAATTGAAATAATTGGAATCTTTTTAAAAAGCAGCAGAAATGGGAAAAAAAGAGCTGGAATTTTACGAGAATAAAATCGAAATATTATGAGAAAAAAAGTCACAAATTTCCAAGAATAAACTTGCAAATATGATTTGACTTCAGCATGAGTTGAAATATTAAAGACAAAATGTGGGGGGGGGGGGCGGGGCTGTTAAGTTGTATTATTATGATACTCTGGAATTTTGGTTGGAGGAAAATAAGTTCTAATATTATGGGAATAAAGTTAAAATATTATGGAAATAAAGTCCTGATATTATGAAAAAGTGACCTTTATTGATCTTATTTAAGAAGAAAGCTGAAATATTTGGAAAATGTTGAAAAAACAGCAAAAATGAGAAAACCAGAGCAATGAGTGAAGTTGACATTTTTGGGATGCTTTCAGCTATATAATAAATATATATATTATATTATATATATATATATAAATATATACAGTAAACCTCGGATATATCGGACTCGGATATATCGGAAATTCGCTCACAACGGACAGATAAAAAAGAAGCGATTTTTCTGTAATGCATTTCCAATAAAAATTCATTGCATATATCGGATTTTTTATAACGGATTTCGCCTATTTCGGACAAAATCTCCAGTCCCGTTCCAATGCATTTCCATGAAATTTCCCTCGCATATATCGGATGGCCGCATCGTGGCGCTCCGATTCGCCGAATCGTGACAGGCCGCTATACGACGTCATTTGCAGCGTTTGCAGCGTTGCCTGCGCGTCCAGGTACATTGGAAACATAGTCAAGGAAGTGCCTTTTTATAACGGATAAAATCCCATTTACGCATATACCGGATATAAATCCCATATATGCGTAAAACGGACATTTTCCGGTATACGCATATAACGGATTTCGCTTATATCGGACAAAACCAGTGGGAACAATTGAATCCGATATATCCGAGGTTTACTGTATTATGAAAAAGTGACCTTTATTGATCTTATTTAAGAAGAAAGCTGAAAAACAGCAAAAATGGGAAAACCAGAGCAATGAGTGAATTTGACATTTTTGGGATGCTTTCAGCTATATAATAAATATATATATTATATTTTATATATATATATATATATATATATAATAAAGCTGAGGGTGCAGTTTTTTCTTGAAATGTATCAAACTTAGCATCAGCACGGCATCCTTTCATTTTTCACTATGTGGCCCTCACCGATTTAAGCAACACAACAACCAGAGGAGCCGTTTGGGAACCGAACTAGCTTGTGATCACTAACAAATAGAAGCAGACCTTGACAAATATTTATGTACATAAAAAACAAAGTTTCATCAACAGGTTGCATTTGTTCTCCTAATAAATGTAGTGTTGGTAATAAAGACTCTTTCGATTTTCCCAGGGAAAACAGCAGCTCTTGTGAAGGAATCTGATTCTTTGATTCAGAGAATTAGCCAGAAATCTGATTAGGAATTGTTCAAGAAGGAAAAAGCGGACTGTTCCACTTGCTGCACAATCTTTGCATGCCGCATTAAATCCGTCAAAGGCTTTTTATTTCCTGGCCGTTTTTTTGAGCTGGGGGTAAACATTTGACAGGTGAGTTCATGTAAAAGCGTACTGATCATGTACTGCAGTACAATAGCAAGATCATAAACCTGCGTATTGCAAAGTCAACTTACACCAAAGTCAGTTGCTTTCCTTCCACTCGCTCAAAGAACCGCTTTGGCTGACGCAGCATTTGGCATTTCACGGTTTCAAGTGCGTGCGGAGGGCTTCACGTGGTCAATACCCGTTGGCTGTAATTATGCGGCCCGGACAGCAGGTCCAATTGGCCCCTGAAGCCCAACATTCTTCCCAGCTCCACATCCCATTATATATGACTGCTATGTGGCTAGCGAGCGACATGCTGCTGGGATGATGGGTGACATCCTCTCGGATGCCCAGATGTCTCAATCTCAAAGGACACACGTCTGCTTCGAATATGCATAAGAGCACCAAGAACCCAATCTGAAGGAAAACCAAGACCTGACACTATTTTTTAACATTCATTCATAAATTACAGCCTATTATTAGTCAAACATCATTCATTTATTCACTCATTCATTTATTTATCCTTACGAGGGTCACAGGGGTGCTTGAGCCTATCCCAGCTGTCTTGGGGCGAGAGGCGGGGTTCACCCCGGACTGGTGGCCAGCCAATCACAGGGCACATATACACAAACAACCATTCACACTCACATTCATACCTATGGACAATTATTATTTAGCAAATACAAATCTACGCCATTCAGAAGGTGCATTCACAGATGTTGTGATGACACACAAGCACCAGCACCTTCATCACAGGCTTTTATTGGAGCTTTGACTGATCTCACAACAGGCCCAATAATCCCAGACGAGGGCTAAAGTTAAAAGATAAAACCCAAATCTGAACCAATGTGAAACAATCTTGCATGTAACAAAGTACAGTAAACCTCGGATATATCGGATTCAATTGTTCCCACTGGTTTTGTCCGATATAAGCGAAATCCGTTATATGTGTATACCGGAAAATGTCCGTTTTACGCATATATGGGATTTGTATCCGGTATATGCGTAAATGGGATTTTATCCGTTATAAAAAGGCACTTCCTTGACTATGTTTCCAATGTACCTGGACGCGCAGGCAACGCTGCAAACGCTGCAAATGACGTCGTATAGCGGCCTGTCACGATTCGGCGAATCGGAGCGCCACGATGCGGCCATCCGATATATGCGAGGGAAATTTCATGGAAATGCATTGGAACGGGACTGGAGATTTTGTCCGAAATAGGCGAAATCCGTTATAAAAAATCCGATATATGCAATGAATTTTTATTGGAAATGCATTACAGAAAAATCGCTTCTTTTTTATCTGTCCGTTGTGAGCGAATTTCCGATATATCCGAGTCCGATATATCCGAGGTTTACTGTAGTCGGTTTGTCCTCTACTGTTTCCTGCCGCCAAAACAAGTTCTCAAATGAAGCATCCTCCACGTTGCCAACTCACGGCCGGGGCTTTTTTTTTTTTTATTGCGTACGACTGCTAAATAACGTGATGGGGATGAACAGGATGTCCGCATCAACAATATGTTCAATCCAGTCCTCATTTAAATAATTTATCATAATTTATTTCAAATGTTTTTCAGGATTTTATTTATTCTATAGAGAACTCTAATTAATCTCTATCAAATGTATATTTGTTCATACAGTAAACCTCGGATATATCGGACTCGGATATATCGGAAATTCGCTCACAACGGACAGATAAAAAAGAAGCGATTTTTCTGTAATGCATTTCCAATAAAAATTCATTGCATATATCGGATTTTTTATAACGGATTTCGCCTATTTCGGACAAAATCTCCAGTCCCGTTCCAATGCATTTCCATGAAATTTCCCTCGCATATATCGGATGGCCGCATCGTGGCGCTCCGATTCGCCGAATCGTGACAGGCCGCTATACGACGTCATTTGCAGCGTTTGCAGCGTTGCCTGCGCGTCCAGGTACATTGGAAACATAGTCAAGGAAGTGCCTTTTTATAACGGATAAAATCCCATTTACGCATATACCGGATATAAATCCGATATATGTGTAAAACTGACATTTTCCGGTATACGCATATAACGGATTTCACTTATATCGGACAAAACCAGTGGGAACAATTGAATCCGATATATCCGAGGTTTACTGTATTTTTAGGAATCTTGAACCACAAATGCCGAGGTTCCAACCCCAGCCTGGCAAACCGCCGTTGTTGTTCCGTAAACTTGCAGCATCTCTCTCACGCACTTGTTGATTTCGGGGAATTGGGTGTGTTTTTTTTTCCATTTGCAGCATTTTTCTTTTATTTCTTTTACATGCGTTTTTCAATCCTGCACGGTTTATGTGACTGAAGCATTTTTAACTTGCAGCACGTTCCTGTTGCATCTGTTTTATGGTGTTGCTGGTTTGGCATCATGTCTGTGTTTGGAGCTTTGGGATGTCGCTGGCTCAAGGATATGAATGCTTCTCAAAATGTACAATGCTTTCATACCCATTCACTAATTATGTTGCCCACATCATTAATGATTATGACTATGACATACTGTACATATATAAATCCAATCTGGTCAACAATGCATTGAAATGCTTGACACTAAACAATGACAACTAGCTAAAGCTATGACAGTAATACATAAACAGTAGGCTATTGTAATAAGTATAACGTTAATAATGGTCTGAAAATGAGCATTATCTTTTATTATCTTACATTTACAGTATTTTACAAGTACATAATACTTTACAAGTCATTCATTGATTTTGCATCGATTTATTTAGTTGACATTTACTCGTGTGACACACTTCCGTTCAATTAGGGATCACGTGATGTGTGCGCGCGACTGTGTGTGTGTGTGTGTGTGTGTGTGTGTGTGTGTGTGTGTGTGCCCACCTGATGAACGTACTCAGGAACATCTTCAACTTTCTCGAAGGACGACTCATTGGGCGACAGCATGTAGAACATCGCCCGGAGCTCCGACGTTACCGAGCCGAGCTGAACGCTGTCCGCCATCACCTGCTCAGGTAAGAAGGTGTTTAAAAAAAAAAAAAACAACAAGAAAAAATAAGGAAGACGAGGAAAGTTATATCCTCCGCGTCGTCGTACCACCACTCGCCGTGTGTGGTCTTCCGCCAAGGCGTATTTATAAAGTCAGGCGGAGGTAAAGTAGGTCAGTTGCCGGCAGGAGGAGTCATTCTGGAATAACTATTATATAACAGTAATACGTCTTGTGAGTGCAAATACAAAGTTGCTTGTTTACATTTGATGTGGGGGGGTCCTATTTCCAGTGGCTCACATATATTATTGTTATTGCTATAACACACCGATGACGTCACTCTATTATTATGTTCGTTGCTTATAATGTGAAAAAACTTCCCAAACACATGGTTAGTTAAAAACAAAACACAGTAATGGTTTGTATTATTTTAGCTATAGAAATACTTTTTGTTGTGTGGAGTTATTGCAAACTACTACATATTTAGAAACATTTGCTCCTTTTATGTGCAAATGTAGATGAAAGGTCGGAATAATGAGATAAAATTCCCTATTTATAACATAAGATAGATAGGAAGTCAGAATTATGAGACAAAAAGTCAAAACACAGTAATGGTTTGTATTATTTTAGCTATAGAAATACTTTTTGTTGTGTGGAATTATTGCAAACTACTACATATTTAGAAACATTGGCTCCTTTCATGTGCAAATGTAGATGAAAGGTTGGAATGATGAGATAAAATTCCCTATTTATAACATAAGATAGATAGGAAGTCAGAATTATGAGACAAAAAGTCAAAACACAGTAATGGTTTGTATTATTTTAGCTTTAGAAATACTTTTTGTTGTGTGGAATTATTGCAAACTACTACATATTTAGAAACATTGGCTCCTTTCATGCGCAAATATAGATGAAAGGTTGGAATGATGAGATAAAATTCCCTATTTATAACATAAGATAGATAGGAAGTCAGAATTATGAGACAAAAAGTCAAAACACAGTAATGGTTTGTATTATTTTAGCTTTAGAAATACTTTTTGTTGTGTGGAATTATTGCAAACTACTACATATTTAGAAACATTTGCTCCTTTCATGTGCAAATGTAGATGAAAGGTCGGAATGATGAGATAAAATTCCCTATTTATAACATAAGATAGATAGGAAGTCAGAATTATGAGACAAATGAGTCAAAATTCTGAGATAAAAAAGTCAGAGTTATGAGACAAAAAGTCACGATTATGAGATACAAACCTTCTTCGCTGGAGCCTGACATAATAATTTTGACTTTTCATCTCATAATTGACTTTTATACATCACAGTTATCACAATTTGGACTTGTAATTTAATTTTTTCATATCAAAAGTATGATTTACCATTAGATTTTTTTTTCTTTGTTGTTGCGGAAATGGGCTTCCACACCCACAAGACAATAAATAAAACTTTTTGAATTGTGAAAACATTATGTTATATACATGATTGCATCAGGACTCAACCTTGAAAGAACTTTAAAACTGTCATTTCACCGAACCACCTGACCTGCGTCATCATTTAGATCACACGTAGCCTTGTGATGCACAAGTGACTGCCATTTCATGGCCATTTCCAATTGCCGTTTTAAGAAAGTCTCTAATAGAAAGCGTCTCATTCCTGGGAGGGCAAAAAAAAAAAAAAAAAAAAATGTGATTGTTCAGATAAATTGGCCTCCTGGGTCGGTCTCGGTGTCTCAGCGAGGCGAAAGATGAGATCACGGCGTGAAATTATTTTCATCTTGGGCTCCAGAGCAGAATCCGATCCTTTGTAGCTTTTCTCCCCGAGTCCTTGCCAGCAGTCCAAACACTGGCCCCGGTCCGGGGTGAAGGTAAATTTAGCACGCACCTCCAGTGCTGCGTTCATGTGTGTGACATAAGCAGTTGGACTTGCCTGAAAATCTTTCATTTGTTTCAGGACAGGAAGTCATGGTGTTTGCATATAAACCTATCTTGCAGCTTATTTACACTTCATTCCCATGTTGATGTGACTTGATCAGGTGACACCCTTGTCAATAAACGTGTTGGCTTTAATGGAAGTCATAAAGTCATAACACTTCTAACTTGCTAACTTTCTGTCTTTGTTTTGTTAGCTTTTCCCACTGAAAAAAAAATCAGGGGTACTTATGACGGAAAAAGTCATAACAACATTTTCAAAATCTTGATATCTATACATATATATAGTCATGAAGTGAAAAAATATACTTTATATTTTATTACTGTTTAATGAGAGGGACCGGGCCTAAACCAGGGGTGTCCAAAGTGCGGCTCGCCTTTTTTTTTTTTCTTGGATCACGGCACATTCCAAAAATATAATTTGTAAAACAAAAATAAAAAAAGTAAAAATCAGCAGTAATAGAATCCGATTATTAAGAGAAAAAAGCTGCAACACAAGAAAAAAGCTGAAAAAATGTAAATCATTTTAGTAGCATGAAGTCGAAATGACCTTTTTTTTCCATTTGTAAAATTATGAGAAATAAACAAAACGACAAGTAAAGATGTCATTTTTGGAATTTGGAATTTTGTGAGGGAAAATGTGATTGCAAGAAAAGGTTATGACAGTAAAATCAATTACGAGAAAATATTTACAAGAAGAAAAATGAAATAGTTGGGGGAAAACAGCTGTCATTTTATAATAATAAAGAATAATGTCAAAATATTAACAAAGTAACACTGCAACAAGAAAACATGATTTTATCCATTTTAGAAGAATAAACTGGCAATACAAGCAGGAAAGAAAAGGTCATTTTAGTTGAAAATATTAAAAATTTTTACAAGTCATAATATGAGAAAAACAGAGTTGTTGCTTTTGGGAAAATTAGGTTGGAGAAAAAGTTGTTGAGAAGGAGTCCAAATATGGGCATAAAGTAATTATAGTACTATTTTTTTTACTCAGTATGTGGACCTGGCTGGAAAGAGTCTGGACACCCATGGTCTAAACTATCGGAATAAAACATCTTAGCTGACGAGGCTAGTTAGTGTCATAAAATATCTTAATATGGAATTAATTACATTTTTAGAATATCCCCAGGTATACTACTATGTGTAGTATTAATATCAGTATCAGATGGATACTAGGGTATTGAGATGGTTGTTGTTCAGTTCTCTTGTGTTTATTTTCACAATTAATTTTTTATGCTTTGTTGTTGTGTCGTTCATATTGTTGTACAATATGGAAAAATGAGAAACATTAGTAGTTTTTTTTTTATTTTGCTCAAACAATAGTATGTAATGAGTGTTGAGCTTGGTACATTGTGTTATATTGTTGTATTAAATACAGTGTCACCTCGGTTTTTGTTATTACTTTGATCCAAACGGGCAGGCGAAAACCGAGATGTACAAAAAAAACCCAAGCAGTTTTTTTTCTCCGTAGAAAATCATGGAAACCCAATTCCTTTGTTCCGGACGCCCAAAAATCCAATCGTCCATCCATTTTTCGATCCCACTTATCCTCATTAGGGTCTCGTGGGTATGCTGGAGCCTATCCCAGCTGTCTTCGGGAGAGAGGCGGGGTCCACCCTGGACTGGGGGCCAGCCAATCCCAGGGCACATATAGACAAACAACCATTCACACTCACATTCATTGCAATGTCTTTTTACTGCCGCTTGGTTGACATCACTCCTGCTACTTGCTAGCATACTTGTTAGCATAACAGCAAAGACTGTTGTGACCACATAGACGTGCTGGGCCGCAGTCTGAAATCCCCCGACACAATATCAGAGATTTGAGATTATCCAATTTTCATTCATTCATTTATCCTCACGAGGGTCGCAGGCGTGCTGGAGCCTATCCCATCTGACTTCCGTGCGAGAGGCGGGGTCCACCCTGGACTGGGGGCCAGCCAATCACAGGGCACATATAGACAAACAACCATTCACACTCACATTCATACCTATGGACAATTTGGAGTGGCTAATTAACCTAGCATGTTTTTGGAATGAAATACATTTACATGGAATACATTTTATGGAGAATAAGTCTAGTATCGAGAAATGAGGAACGGATGGAACTTTTTCAGTGTAAATTTTTCAAACTGTAGTTTCTAATGTGTAATACTGCAAAAAAAAAAAAACTAAAACAATTTCAGTTGAAAACTGTGTCAAAACTGTGGAAAAGTGTAGTTTCATACAAAATTGTACAAAAAATGTGGGTGAAAGGTGAATTGACTGTATTGTTAAATCGTTCAAATGAATTTGTATGTAAGATTGGAATCATGATAACAAATTAAAAGCAAAAAAAAAAAAACGGGTACCAGTACCGGCCATACCGGATATTTACTTGGTATCAGATCCATAGCAGACTTTGCAGGATGTCCCGGGATAGAAGCTTGTCAAGCTGAAGATAGAACACAGAACCTCAGTGAGCGCAGACCAAATCAATTGTCGCGGGGCGATGATGGATTTTCATCGTGAAAATGTCTTGAATGGGACGCTTCAGTCAGCAGACCTCAAAAGTCATGCTACAAAATTCCGAAAAAGGTCTTATTTGCAGGAAGAACGGCATTGCAGGGCGGACTGGGTGACGTGCGATCCGTGTGTCGGAGGCAGTGCAAATCAAACATGGAATGTTTACACTTGTACTTGTACTGCTTTAGTCAGAGTAGCCAAAATCTCACCTTTATAATATTCCTACTGTGGCGTCAGGATATTATCTCCTACACTTATTTAGCATCGTTGTACGACGATGTTGCAAAACAGGATCATAAGTGAGCGTGCTCCGAGCTCTGGTCGCTGTCATGACTGTCGTCATTGGCCAGAGAGTCCGTGGAGTGGTGCAAAGCCGCCATGCCGGAGAATTCGGACGGCAGCAGTGTCCCCTTTTTCACGTTCACCAGTTCTTTCTCCCGGGCCGCCGCACCCTGCTGACCGCCCTTCACGCGCTTCCACTTCATCCTCCGGTTCTGGAACCACACCTTTACCTGTTTGAGAAATACAAAAGATATTTCGTGGTGATGATCCACTCGTGCCAAAATGAAAGGCTGCAAGGGCCATGGTGGGATTTCTTAAAGCAATATACTTAAAAAAAAAAAAAACTACATATTTAAGTCCTTCCATACAATCCACTATTTCTTCTTAAATATTTTATGTCAATTTCATAATATTATGCATTTATTCCCATAATATTTTCATTTTATTCCCATAATATTATGACTTTTTTCCCATCCTACCAGAACTTTTCCCAACCTAATTTTCCCCAAATTATCTATTTTTTTTTGTTTTAACAGTAAACTGTAAGTTTTAAAAAACAAGCTATTTTCTCTTTAATATTTCAATTTCAACAAAACAGTTTCCTCATAATATTACAAGCTGATTCTCATTATTCTTAGTATTCTCATTCATTATTCTCACTGTCTTCTGGTTAGTATATTACAGCTGTTTTTTTCCATTCGTTTCAATTTTCTTCTCGGAATTATGACTTTATTCCTATATTTTCCACTTGATTCTCATCACATTATGACTTTTTCCACAAAAAATATATTTATAAAAAAATTTAAAAATTTAAAAATTTAAAAATTTAAAAATTTAAAAATTTAAAAAATTAAAAAATTAAAAAATTAAAAAATTAAAAAATTAAAAAATTTAAAAATTTAAAAATTTAAAAATTTAAAAATTTAAAAATTTAAAAATTTAAAAATTTAAAAATTTATACAAAAAATATTACTTTCTTTGTTGTTTTGTTCCTTTTAAATATTAAATATATTTAATATTAAATACAGTAAACCTCGGATATATCGGACTCGAATATATCGGAAATTCGCTCACAACGGACAGATAAAAAAGAAGCGATTTTTCTGTAATGCATTTCCAATAAAAATTCATTGCATATATCGGATTTTTTATAACGGATTTCGCCTATTTCGGACAAAATCTCCAGTCCCGTTCCAATGCATTTCCATTTAAATTCCCTCGCATATATCGGATGGCCGCATCGTGGCGCTCCGATTCGCCGAATCGTGACAGGCCGCTATACGACGTCATTTGCAGCGTTTGCAGCGTTGCCTGCGCGTCCAGGTACATTGGAAACATAGTCAAGGAAGTGCCTTTTTATAACGGATAAAATCCCATTTACGCATATACCGGATATAAATCCCATATATGCGTAAAACGGACATTTTCCGGTATACGCATATAACGGATTTCGCTTATATCGGACAAAACCAGTGGGAACAATTGAATCCGACATATCCGAGGTTTACTGTATCAATATCTAATTGATTTAATATTAATTAATTAACATAACTGTATGTCACTAAAATGCTGCTTTTCCTCATAATATTGTATTCTCATAAAATGAAAACATGTTCCCGTTAGAGTAACACTTTTTTTCTCCTAATATTTTTACTTTGTTGTAAAATCTGTGCAGATTTTCACATTTTTCCTGTTGTTTTTTTTTTTAGTTTGTTGTTAAATTATATTTTTTAAATGTGCCACAGACCACAAATGACCCCCAGGCCACATTTTGGACACCCCTACACTAGTGATTTGCTTCAGCGCTCTTCTACAATGCATGGGAAATCAAAAGCAAAAGTCATTTTTTTAAGATTTTTTAAAGAACACCAAAGATCAGAATCAGAAAAGGTGCTGGAATTGTATCAGGCTTCGCTACACGTCTTAAAAGGCAGCTGCAAGCTATCCATCAGTGAGCTATGGATGTGGGAGCCGTAGGTTTGACCTTTTGACTGACATGCCGGTGACATACAAGCGAAGACTCAGCAGTTTGTAGAGTGATGATTACCGGGAGGGATAGGAGAGCCGGGGGGGGGGGGGGGACTCGGGTCACGCGGGTTGGTACGGGTTTATTTTGGTTGAGTTTGGAATCAGATTGGTGACACGCTGGAGAGCACAAACATTTATCTTATGCATGACGTATGCGAAGCCCTCCGCATTCCACTCAAGTCCCGGGGGGGGGGGGGGGGGGGGGGGGCCTTGAGAAGCTCCCCCTTCCAGACCTGAACCCTCCGTGGACCTGCAGTGACCTCAGCTCCCCAACACGTGCGTGAGAGTCGGCTACTTGGCAGGTTAGCGTTTTCCCTGCGTGGTTAATTAGAGGATGGAATCTTGGAAAAAGTCTTCCGCTTCCTGATTGTTTGCATCGATTGAGCGTGGAATATCGCGGCGTGCTCTGCGGCGCGAGACGCTCACTGAACGCAGACACAGATTGGCGGCGGAGAAGTCACATGGCAGTAAGGCCAAAGCTGCCATCCGATAGTGATTGCGGCCGTTAGTTCTCCTTGTTGCGGCGTGACATGGATCACATGGTGATCTATGACATTTATCGCCTTTTTTCCTCGCCTATTCGGGGACAAAAGCAGCACCGGGGGCCATCAGATAGTACATGGACTTTGGGATTTTTGGCGGTTTCCAATAGGGGTGTCAAGATAGTGCCACTACGGGACTTTTGTACAGGACAGGTTTTGCACACAGTTGCAATGTCTTTTTACTGCCGCTTGGTTGACATCACTCCTGCTACTTGTTAGCATACTTGTTAGCATAACAGCAAAGACTGTTGTGACCACATAGACGTGCTGGGCCGCAGTCTGAAATCCCCCGACACAATATCAGAGATTTGAGATTATCCAATTTTCATTCATTCACTTATCCTCACGAGGGTCGCGGTCGTGCTGGAGCCTATCCCATGTGACTTCCGTGCGAGAGGCGGGGTACACCCTGGACTGGTGGCCATCCAATCCCAGAGCACATTTAGACAAACAACCATTCACACTCACATTCATACCTATGTATATTATATATTATATTCATTCATTCGTTCATTCATTTTCTACCGCTTTTCCTCACGAGGGTCGCGGGGGGTGCTGGAGCCTATCCCAGCTGTCTTCGGGCGTAAGGCGGGGTACACCCTGGACTGGTCGCCAGCCAATCACAGAGCACATATAGACAAACAACCATTCACACTCACATTCATACCTATGGACAATTTGGAGTGGCTAATTAACCTAGCATGTTTTTGGAATGTGGGAGGAAACCGGAGTACCCGGAGAAAACCCACGCATGCATGGGGAGAACATGCAAACTCCACACAGAGATGGCCGAGGGTGGGGAAAGACAAAATAAGAAGCCAAAAAGTTACCACTTCCACACAAACTACGAGGAGAACTCATTCATTTATTTTCTACCGCTTTTCCTCACAAGGGTCATGGGGGTGCTGGAGCCTATCCCAGTTGTCTTGGGGCGAGAGGCGGGGTACACCCTGGACTGGTGGCCAGCCAATCCCAGGGCACATATAGACAAACAACCATTCACACTCACATTCATACCTATGGACAATTTGGAGTTACTAATTAACCTAGCATGTTTTTGGAACGTGGGAGGAAACCAACATGCAAACTCCCTGGGAATTGAACCCTGGTCCCCTAGCTGTGTGGCCTGTGTGCTAACTACTAGTCCATTATCCAATATTGTTTTTTTTTTTTTTGTTTGTTTTAGTTGTTGCTGCTAACAGCCCAATAAGTAAACACACATAAAAGTACTACTGTGTTGAATAAAAAACTCCAATTATGTCGTTATGCCAAACTATGAACTTTACCAACTTTTTACCAAATAACGCATGCTAGGAAACTGGAAGCACTCCCAGCAATGCTACAAAATATCAAAAAAATTGACAGTATATTTATGTTTTTGGGGGGCTGCCAGAAATAGTGCGTTCACAGCAGTAACTAATTTATGTGATTAATCAGAATTGGCCGTGGTTAATGCAGCTGTATCATGGCAATCCACGCCTTATGTTTATGACGACAGACGCCGTGCAATTTGTTGCGTATGGTGAGTATACTCGGAAATCGCAGACAAGAAACTCAAAACACAGTGAAATCAACTGCAGTTAGGTGGCGTCTTTGAATGCAACACCTCATCGCTCATAGGAACACGATTAAGGTGAATCACATGGTGTGCTACTATGAAAGAAACCAGGGTTAGGTAAATACAGTAAACCTCGGATATATCGGACTCGGATATATCGGAAATTGGCTCACAACGGACAGATAAAAAAGAAGCGATTTTTCTGTAATGCATTTCCAATAAAAATTCATTGCATATATCGGATTTTTTATAACGGATTTCGCCTATTTCGGACAAAATCTCCAGTCCCGTTCCAATGCATTTCCATGAAATTTCCCTGGCATATATCGGATGGCCGCATCGTGGCGCTCCGATTCGCCGAATCGTGACAGGCCGCTATACGACGTCATTTGCAGCGTTTGCAGCGTTGCCTGCGCGTCCAGGTACATTGGAAACATAGTCAAGGAAGTGCCTTTTTATAACGGATAAAATCCCATTTACGCATATACCGGATATAAATCCCATATATGCGTAAAACAGACATTTTCCGGTATACGCATATAACGGATTTCGCTTATATCGGACAAAACCAGTGGGAACAATTGAATCCGATATATCCGAGGTTTACTGTAGAATAAAAAATAAATAAATAGAAATAGATGAAATAATAGAATAATAAATAGAAATAAATAGAATTTGCTGTCTTTTAGCTACAGTATATTATTAGTGCTATGTATATTATATATTATATTCATTCATTCATTCATTCATTTTCTACCGCTTTTCCTCACGAGGGTCGCGGGGGGGGTGCTGGAGCCTATCCCAGCTGTCTTCGGGCGTAAGGCGGGGTACACCCTGGACTGGTCGCCAGCCAATCACAGGGCACATATAGACAAACAACCATTCACACTCACATTCATACCTATGGACAATTTGGAGTGGCTAATTAACCTAGCATGTTTTTGGAATGTGGGAGGAAACCGGAGTACCCGGAGAAAACCCACGCATGCACGGGGAGAACATGCAAACTCCACACAGAGATGGCCGAGGGTGGAATTGAACCCTGGTCTCCTAGCTGTGAGGTCTGTGCGCTAACCCCTAGACCACCGTGCCGCCTATATATTATATATTATATATTATATATTATATATTATATATTATATATTATATATTATATATTATATATTATATATTATATATTATATATTATATATTATATATTATATATTATATATTATATATTAGTGCTGTCCTGTCTTTTATGTTTCTTTCAATAAAACACTGTTAAAGTGGACATACTTCAGACACAGTTGCACATGATGATTAATCATGATTAATTCATTTGAAAACTGATTAATCCCAAAATATAAATGAATCATTTGACACCCAAATGTGTTTTTGAGATGGAATGCTGGATGTGGCCACCCTCACTTTGAGCCCCCTTTTTTAGGATACATAGTGAAGCCTTTTCTGTTATTGTTTTTTTTTTTTTTTTACAGTTTTCTTAATGTTAGAAAATCATTTAAAAGTCCCTTTTGAGATGAAAAACTTTTTGGTAATCAGCATATCCTCTTTGTTGGGCTTTGTTAAAACGACACGCGGTCATCGGGACCATCAGAGGCGCCGTGTGGCGTCCAGCGGCTTCCTTCCTGGAGCTATTTGTCTCCTGTTATTCAGCTCGCTTATTTTTAAGAGCATTTCATTCACGGGAAGGAAGTGACTTGCTAGACAGCACTTCCTTCCCATCTCAGCACCTTGGAAGAATAGACAGCATCTGGAAGGGGATCGTCCCATCATCCGCCACATCTGGAGCACAATGGCCTCCACAGCCACAAAAACGGTAGTCCAAGATTCGGGATTTTGGTACCTACTTGTCTCTCTGTGAGGTCGAGGTTGACGGCGATCTCGTATCGCCTCAGTCGGGTTAGGTAGTTGTGGTGGGCGAACTCGGCCTCCAGCTCCCGGATCTGCTCCTTGGTGAAGGCCGTCCTCTCCTTCCTGGGCTTGCTGCTCAGATCCGACTTGTAACTCCCGTCCTGGGATTCTACCACGCAAACAAAGCAGGTGTTGCCCGTTAATGTCCGTCTCCTTCTGCTTGAGCCGCCATCATGTGACTTCAACATTTCCTGGAAAATTCCAGTCACGGTCTCTAAACGTATGATGTCGCAACACCCGGAAACATGCCTCATGTGGTCTGTGGCACATGAATGTGTGTATTTTTAACGTATATAACGTATATTTTTCTGCACGTTTCTAGTCTTTTCATCTCCACTCCAACTTGAAAGGAAAACTCCAGCCAGGGTGAAGAATTCTAGATGTTCTTCTTTGAGTGTCTGAATGGAAGGAGTAAGGCGGTCCCCACCACAAATACGTTTGGCGCTACCCTCGCTCATAAAAACATTAGAAATGGGACTCGATGGGCTTCTTAGCACACCAGAGAATAAGAAGACGTAGCACGAGGATCAGTACTGCCAACTTTGTCGCTATAATTAGCGAGTATTCAAACCCGTTTAGATGCTGTTTTTCAAAAAGCAACAACTTTTTCTGGTCTTATTGAACACTTTTGGATAACGACGTGAAAGCATGTATGGCTCCACTCAATGAGAAGCGTTGTTTTTCCACATAGGTGCACATGCATCATGCCTAATTATGCAAAGACCCCCCCCCCCCCCCCCCAACTCCAAGTCCACCACAACTACGTTCCAGCACTGGTTATCCATTGTGTCTTTTACCCCCAAAAGCTAAAAAAAAAAAAAGTCCAAGCAAATAAAAGATATACAGTAAACTCGGATATATCGGATTCAATTGTTCCCACTGGTTTTGTCCGATATAAGCGAAATCCGTTATATGCGTATACCGGAAAATGTCCGTTTTACGCATATATGGGATTTATATCCGGTATATGCGTAAATGGGATTTTATCCGTTATAAAAAGGCACTTCCTTGACTATGTTTCCAATGTACCTGGACGCGCAGGCAACGCTGCAAACGCTGCAAATGACGTCGTATAGCGGCCTGTCACGATTCGGCGAATCGGAGCGCCACGATGCGGCCATCCGATATATGCCAGGGAAATTTCATGGAAATGCATTGGAACGGGACTGGAGATTTTGTCCGAAATAGGCGAAATCCGTTATAAAAAATCCGATATATGCAATGAATTTTTATTGGAAATGCATTACAGAAAAATCGCTTCTTTTTTATCTGTCCGTTGTGAGCGAATTTCCGATATATCCGAGTCCGATATATCCGAGGTTTACTGTATATATTACTGCTGTCCTGTCTTTTATGTTTCTTTCAATAAAACACTGTTAAAGGTTAAAGGACATACTTCAGACACAGTTGCACATGATGATTAATCATGATTAATTCATTTGAAAAGTGATTAATCTCAAAATGTAAATGAATCATTTGACACCCAAATGTGTTTTTGAGATGGAATGCTGGATGTGGCCACCCTCACTTTGAGCCCCCTTTTTTAGGATACATAGTGAAGCCTGTTTTCTGTTATTGTTTTTTTTTTTTTTACAGTTTCCTTAATGTTAGAAAATCATTTAAAAGTCCCTTTTGAGATGAAAAACGTTTTGGTAATCAGCATATCCTCTTTGTTGGGCTTTGTTAAAACGACACCCTCAGTCTACCTTGTTTAACACTCCTGATGTCCAAGTGTCTCCTTGTCCAGTGTAGTTGCACTTTAGAAGGATTGTGTGCTGGTCCGCATGAAGCCAAAGCAGGGGCGAGCAAACTGCGGCCCGGGGGGGCCACAAGTGTTTGAATACGGCCCGTCCGTTCTTTCCAAAAGTATTTCATTTAAACTCAACATATATATTCATTCATTCATTCATTTTCTACCACTTTTCCTCACGAGGGTCGCGGGGGGTGCTGGAGCCTATCCCAGCTGTCTTCGGGCGTAAGGCGGGGTACACCCTGGACTGGTCGCCAGCCAATCACAGGGCACATATAGACAAACAACCATTCACACTCACATTCATACCTATGGACAATTTGGAGTGGCTAATTAACCTAGCATGTTTTTGGAATGTGGGAGGAAACCGGAGTACCCGGAAAAAACCCACGCATGCACGGGGAGAACATGCAAACTCCACACAGAGATGGCCGAGGGCGGGGAAAGACAAAATAAGAAGCCAAAAAGTTACCACTTCCACACAAACTAGGAGGAGAACTCATTCATTGATTTTCTACTGCTTTTCCTCACAAGGGTCATGGGGGTGCTGGAGCCTATCCCAGCTGTCTTGGGGCGAGAGGCGGGGTACACCCTGGACTGGTCGCCAGCCAATCACAGGACACATATAGACAAACAACCATTCACACTCACATTCATACCTATGGACAATTTGGAGTGGCTAATTAACCTAGCATGTTTTTGGAATGTGGGAGGAAACCGGAGTACCCGGAGAAAACCCACGCATGCACGGGGAGAACATGCAAACTCCACACAGAGATGGCCGAGGGCGGGGAAAGACAAAATAAGAAGCCAAAAAGTTACCACTTCCACACAAACTAGGAGGAGAACTCATTCATTGATTTTCTACTGCTTTTCCTCACAAGGGTCATGGGGGTGCTGGAGCCTATCCCAGCTGTCTTGGGGCGAGAGGCGGGGTACACCCTGGACTGGACCCTGGTCTCCTAGCTGTGAGGTCTGTGCGCTAACCCCTAGACCACCGTGCCGCCCAACATATATATTATAATATTATATTATTATTCTATAACATATTATTATAAAATAATAACAATTATAATATAATATACAATATAATAATAATAATAATAATTAATATTAATCAATTTAATTTATAATGCACTTTACATCAAATAAATGATCTCAAAGTGCACATATAGCACTTAATTAATAATAATAATAATAATAAATACATAATAAATAAATAAAAATTATTCATCATTATTATATAATAATAAATTATAATAATAATAATATTATATATATTATAATATTATATTATTATATAATAATCAATTATTATAAAATAAAAATAATATTATATTAAATATTAATGTTATTATTATTAATAATAAAAATAATCAATTTAATTTATAAAGCATTTTACATCAAATAAATGATCTCAAAGCGCACATATAGCAGATTGCATGACACTTTTACAGATACAATAAAAAAAGATACATTTTTTTTACACAAACAATGCGGCCACCCCTGAGCCAAAGTGTAAATTGGACCGGGTCGGATGGGGAATGGTGCTAAGCCTTGAAAGCACGTCAGGAGTCCTCACCTCAGGGACCAGGGCCAGAAAGAGCAGTCTCGCTCACATCGCCGCTTTATTGATTTTATATTTTATTATTTATGAAATAAATTAGCGGGAGTAAATATTATTCACTAATTCCAAATCAGGCTTCTCTGGTTTGGAAGTAAACACGGCATGGAGACAAGTTTAAAACTGTTTTTTTTATGACTTCTCCACAGCAATTGCTGCAATTTTTATCCCCCCACAAAAATACAAAAAAAGAAGCGACACGAGAGCCTCTTGGGAAGTATTAAGACTGGTTTGTTTTTTTTTTTTTCAAATGGAAAAAAAAGTCAGTTCATTGTTTTTCCATCTTTTTTCCCTTGAGTGGAAGAATAATATTACGATGACACACAGCAGATGCAAGCTTCCATTCAGGCAAGCTTCATCTTCAAGGAAAACGGCAACAAACTCAAAAATACGCCACTAAAAGATGTCACACTTGCAAATGAGCTCTCGCTTTTTTGTTGCTTTTTCTGCCATTTTTTTTTTTTTTTTTTGGCGGGGGTGCATATTTTTTGGGGGTCCAGATGGTGAAACCTGAGCAGGGGTGCTCTATCTGGTGCAGGCGGTGTGATATTTAGACAGCTGATTGAGTCAGCAGCCCGGCGAGGCCCAGTAATCAGCGTTGCGAGTCCAGTCCAGTACGCACTAACTGTACTTACACGCCGATCGCTTTCCAAATTATTTACAGGGAGGGAATTGAACCAATAGAACGAGGTGTGTGGTACAATGGGGGAAGTAAAACTTAAAAAGTTTGGCATATTGGCAGAAACGTGCAGCAAGTTTCTTCCAAGCGTGCTCGGACTTATATTGTCATCATTGTAATAAATAATCGTGTGATGAAAACAAAATGGCAGAGTTTGGAGCCGTTAAAGGCACCGTGAGCGAAAAATGCTCCCCGAGATCACGTTGCCGGCGAGGATGCCAATGAGGCCACGGTGGCCGTGATTGATTGTTGCGGTGAGCGCAGGTGGGAAAAGATCCACGGGTCAGCAGGGACATGTTACACGGTTACACAGTACAAAAAAAAAAAAGATGGTTTTATCAATTTCGTTTTTTGACATGGTCTGTTGTTTACAAAGTGCTCCTGAAAAAAGAGACACAAGCACATAATAATAATAATAATAATTATTATTATTATTCGATTATTATAATTATTATTAGAACTATTATGATTATTATAATTATTATGTTAATGCTAATTATTATATTAATTATATATAATATTATTGTTATATTTGCATATTTTACATAATAATAATATAATAATTATTATTTTAATTTTATTGTAATTATTATAATATTTTATTATTTTTAAAATATTTAAATATAAATATAAAATAATAAATAATAATAGCAGATTGCATGACAATTTTACAGATACAATAATACCAGGTGGACTGTTACGTGTAAAATATATAGTCTGCCCCCCCCCCCGTGAATTTTGTCATATCAATGCGACCCGCGAGTCAAAAAGTTTGCCCACCCCTGCGCTAAAAGGGACACAAGCACATAATAATAATAATTATTATAATAATAATAATAATAATAATAATAATTATTATTATTATTATTAGATTATTATAATTATTATTAGAACTATTATGATTATTATAATTATTATATTAATGCTAATTATTATAATAATTATATATAATATTATTGTTATATTTGCATATTTTACATAATAATAATATAATAATTATTATTTTAATTTTATTGTAATTATTATAATATTTTATTATTTTTAAAATATTTAAATATAAATATAAAATAATAAATAATAATAGCAGATTGCATGACAATTTTACAGATACAATAATACCAGGTGGACTGTTACGTGTAAAATATATAGTCTGTCTCCCCCCCCCCCGGAAATTTTGTTATATCAATGCGGCCCGCGAGTCAAAAAGTTAGCCCACCCCTGGTGTAGTCAATGAATAGTCAATGTGTTATTTGGCATGAATATAATTAATACAAATATTTTTTTCTTCTTCTTATTATTATTATTTATTATAAATTTCCCCACTGAGGGACGAATAAAGGCATATCTTATAAATCTACTGTACATCATTTTTACATTTGGGCAACAGAAAGTAAGCTAATGATGCCGTTTGGCACCTTGACACAATTTCATTGCAATAAAAGTAAATGAAAATTGAAAATTCCAATGTTAAAATGGAACATAATATGATAATAAGAAATGAAAAATGGAAATAAAATCCCGCTTGAATATGCAAATGATGCCTCAGTGCTTTACTCCGCTGGCCAACACGACAAATGACTTATTTTCATACTTTTTTTTTCATGTAAAAACATTTTTTAAATAAAAAAAGAAGTCATACAATGCATATAGATTTTTAAAATCTCAAAATCTAAAATGTAATGAAAATCTAAATTGCATATAAATAAAGTTGCAAATAGTTATTGAGTCATTAGATATATTTTTAATAAGGTGCCTATTAGCTGTTGAAATATATAAAGGTATAATATAATGTATGTAATATATAACTGTACTGTAATGTAAGGTAATGCTGCTGCTTTATGCCAGAGTGGAACCATATTGTAACACAGATTATTATATATATTATATAATTATTATTATTTATTATTATGCGGGAGCCATCTATGGTAGAATGTATTTATGATATATAATAAATAAATAAAAGTAGTTCTATGAAAAGTAATTATTGGATACCTGAGCTGTCACTTTTCCTTTTCCCGTTCCTCTTCTCAGCCTCAGCGGGCGATGGCGTCGGCCTTCCAAACTCGGCGGGTGCGCAGGAGGCCCCCGTGGGGGTGCTGCTGCCACCCAGGCTGGGGGTGGTGGCGCACAAAGCGGGCCCTCCTGGGTGTCCCAGGTCCGGTGGGGGCGGCCCGTTGTCGTGGGACAGGTGAGCGTGTGGGTGGCAGAGGTTGGGCCGTGCACCCCCGCCGGCCGAGGGCATCTGGGGGACATGCCAGGCAGCGTGGTGCTGGGCGGGGGGGTGATGATGCTGCTGCACGTGGCCACGATGGGCAGCGGGGTGATGGTGGTGGGGGTGCTGGTGCTGGTGCTGGTGCTGGTGGTGGTGGTTCCCGGGGTAGAGGCCGTCTTCGGAAACGTAGCTGGAGATAATGCAAGTGGACGGCGAGGACGTGGAGGAAGGAGAGGAGGACGACGAAGAGGAGGCCAGGTCCGGGTAGGAGATGTGGTCCGAGCGTCCGTGCAGGGTGAGGGGGGACGGGGCAAAGGCGGCGGGGTGCAGGCCCTGTGTGGGGGCGTGGGGGCTACGCAGGCAGCCAAACAGTGTGTGATCCATGGCAAGGAGGAAGGTGGAAGGTCAGGAGCTGCTAAAGCAAGCTAAAGGGAAAAAGATGAGCAGCACATATCCAAGAAGCTTCCACAGAACTTTTCCCCGCTGTTGCAAAAAAAAGGAAGAAAAGTCCGAGAGGGGGAGGGGGGGGTCCTTCCTGTGGTAATCCGCTTGGTTGCCAGGCTGGAGCGGGATAAACACGGAGGCCGGCCGAGCCTCTCAGTTGTCAGAAGGCAGCTTGGAGGTTTGGAAACTGGGAGCAGGAGGAGGAGGAGGAGGTCCCGAGGAGCTGCAGCAGAACGAGGGGAGCCGGCGGAGGGGACGTTATAAATAGGGTGTAACGTGAGAGGGAGGCTGGGTCACTGCTGACCGCATACATACGATCGCCCTCCTGACACGGAACGCCGCAATAAATCTGCACCCTTAAAACAGCTCACAATCGGGAAAAACAATCGCTGGGCATTTTTCCTTGGACTTGAACTCAGGTGGCCATCTTTTTCTCTGCCTTTCGGAAAAAGGGGCTGGTGGGCGGAGCCAGAAGTGGCATGATGTGAAAGATGAGGTGGTGCCCCCCATACCTCATCTTTGTCACCTGTGGCATCCCCAAAGGCAGACTGTCCTGAGTCACAAGCAAAGCAGATATGGAGACTATGTACTACAGTACACGGATGCAGTACTACTTGTGTAAACTACTAACTATTCTATTTTTAACACTCTTATTAACATCTGATTATGTGTCCGTCACGGCTGCACGGCAGACGAGTGGTTAGCGCGCAGACCGCTACAGCAAGGAGACCCGAGTTCGATTCCACCCTCGGCCATCTCTGTGTGGAGTTTGCATGTTCTCCCCGTGCATGCGTGGGTTTTTTCCGGGTACTCCGGTTTCCTCCCCCACTCCAAATTGTCCATAGGTATGAATGTGAGTGTGAATGGTTGTTTGTCTATATGTGCCCTGTGATTGGCTGGCCACCAGTCCAGGGTGTACCCCGCCTCTCGCCCCAAGACAGCTGGGATAGGCTCCAGCACCCCCCATGACCCTTGTGAGGAAAAGCGGTAGAAATCCAATGAATGAGTTCTCCTCCTAGTTTGTGTGGAAGTGGTAACTTTTTGGCTTCTTATTTATTTTGTCTTTCCCCACCCTCGGCCATCTCTGTGTGGAGTTTGCATGTTCTCCCCGTGCATGCGTGGGTTTTCTCCGGGTACTCCGGTTTCCTCCCACATTCCAAAAACATGCTAGGTTAATTAGCCACTCCAAATTGTCCATAGGTATGAATGTGAGTGTGAATGGTTGTTTGTCTATATGTGCCCTGTGATTGGCTGGCCACCAGTCCAGGGTGTACCCCGCCTCTCGCCCCAAGACAGCTGGGATAGGCTCCAGCACCCCCCATGACCCTTGTGAGGAAAAGCGGTAGAAATCCAATGAATGAGTTCTCCTCCTAGTTTGTGTGGAAGTGGTAACTTTTTGGCTTCTTATTTTGTCTTTCCCCACCCTCGGCCATCTCTGTGTGGAGTTTGCATGTTCTCCCCGTGCATGCGTGGGTTTTCTCCGGGTACTCCGGTTTCCTCCCACATTCCAAAAACATGCTAGGTTAATTAGCCACTCCAAATTGTCCATAGGTATGAATGTGAGTGTGAATGGTTGTTTGTCTATATGTGCCCTGTGATTGGCTGGCCACCAGTCCAGGGTGGACCCCGCCTCTCGCCTCTCTGATGGCTTCCAATGTTACTAGCATGACAAGGAAATCCCACCTGAGATGTTTTCCACTTGGCACAGTGGAGGGCTGGGGGGGGGCGTCATGATCCTTCAATGGAACAATGGAGCTTCAGGTTGTGCAGGGGCGTGAAACAGCAGCCGGGTATGTGGAGATGTTGCAAGGGTTATCCCCCATGAGGGCCTCGTGTGGTAGTGGTAATGACTGGCGGAGAGGCGGGGTCCACCCTGGACTGGTTGCGAGCCTACCACAGGGCACATATAGACAAACAACTATTCAATGAAGTAGACACAAAGAAAAACCAACTAGCCTACTAGTCCAGTTCCAAGATGGAGTACCATCAGGAGTGTTGGTTCGCTGCCGATCTTGGGATGATCATCAACCAAAGGGGGGGTCCATTGCAGCGCCTCCTAGAGGTGGACCAGTCAGTTGGCGGCACAAACAGGAAGTGTTTTTCTATGCCCTCGGCAGTGTCACCAACCACAGCAGAGTGGGCGTGCCTGGAGGCGAGCCGGAATGGAATACATTAACACAGACCATTTTTGTGGGAATCACAAATTCCAAAGAAATACAGCTGAATAGGTGCAGATTCTGGAAGAACTACAGTAAACCTCGGATATATCGGACTCGGATATATCGGAAATTCGCTCACAACGGACAGATAAAAAAGAAGCGATTTTTCTGTAATGCATTTCCAATAAAAATTCATTGCATATATCGGATTTTTTATAACGGATTTCGCCTATTTCGGACAAAATCTCCAGTCCCGTTCCAATGCATTTCCATGAAATTTCCCTCGCATATATCGGATGGCCGCATCGTGGGATGAAAGTGTGTGACAGACACACTATAAACCTTGCAATCATTCCTACGCTTGGCGTTCCCAGCGCTTTGGTCCCACACTTGAGCAAACTTTGGGGGGTTCGTTCATAGTCAGGAAGCACTTTGGGCATGTGACCAACCACAGCAGAGTGGGAATTCCCGGAGGCGGGCCATGGGTATAATGAATTAAAACAGACCGTTTTGACGGGAAGCACAAATCCAGTACAGCTGGAATAGGTGCAGATTCTGGAAGAACTACAGTAAACCTCGGATACGTATATCAGACTCGGATATATCGGAAATTGGCTCACAACGGACAGATAAAAAAGAAGCGATTTTTCTGTAATGCATTTCCAATAAAAATTCATTGCATATATCGGATTTTTTATAACGGATTTCGCCTATTTCGGACAAAATCTCCAGTCCCGTTCCAATGCATTTCCATGAAATTTCCCTCGCATATATCGGATGGCCGCATCGTGGCGCTCCGATTCGCCGAATCGTGACAGGCCGCTATACGACGTCATTTGCAGCGTTTGCAGCGTTGCCTGCGCGTCCAGGTACATTGGAAACATAGTCAAGGAAGTGCCTTTTTATAACGGATAAAATCCCATTTACGCATATACCGGATATAAATCCCATATATGCGTAAAACGGACATTTTCCGGTATACGCATATAACGGATTTCGCTTATATCGGACAAAACCAGTGGGAACAATTGAATCCGATATATCCGAGGTTTACTGTGGAACGCTTTCTGTGCTGGTTTTCGGAGACCACAACTCAATACAAGGGGTCAAAAGATTAGCATCTTAGGTCCCGTTTAATAAATAGAAAATTAAAAAATAGATTTTGTGTACAGTAAGTATTTTTGAAATGTAAATTGATCATGAATTACCCTCTATATGTCATTTTTATTATTGTGGTGGAAGTTTGAAATACTATATACGTCATAGTTTGAACCTGAAATGAAGTTAAATAAGAAAACCAATAATGTGTGAATAATAATATTATTATTATTAATAATATTTGTTATTGTTACTGATGCAGGCCTCGCATTGGATTTCAAAAAGTGTGCAGGTATGCGTCGTGATGTGGTAGTATTATTCCAAGTATTATGATTTTGAAATACCCAAATCATACTCCTGTCAGCCTTTCAGTAGAAAAGTCTGCACACTCGGGTGGGCGACAAACAGGGAACGTTTGGGAGAGGAAATTAATTCCTCGTCCAGAGAAAATGACTTTAGCAGAGCGCTCCGGAGCAGGGGTGGGGGGGGTGTGGGGGCGTGCTGGAAGGCCGTCGTCATGATGGCGGCGCTGGCTGGGGAAGCCTCAGCAGAGCGAAGGCGCCACAGGTGTGTGAGCGTCAAACCCTTCAACTGTTTGTCTTACAAATGGAGGCTATTAGCAGGTTAGCGGAAAGCGCCATACTTTCTAAGTACAGTGTTCCCTCGCTACATGGCATTCCGTGCACCTTTAGTGGAATTTTGTAGTTATTTTATTTATTTTTACAGTGCATGAACACGTACTGTACTACTGACTTGCCAAATGTATAGAAATGTTTGATCGCTGGCAGTGGGACTCTGAGCTGTAAGTTTTATCCCCGACAACTCGGTGGACGAGTGGTTAGTACACAGGCCTCACAGCTAGGAGACCCAAGTTCAATTCCATTCTTTAATAATCAGTAGTAGAACATAGATGAGTTTCAGGAAAATTGACACATTTTCACATTCCATAAAGGTTCATTTGCGACTCAATTGTCCATAGGTATGAATGTGAGTGTGAATGGTTGTTTGTCTATACGTGCCCTGTGATTGGCTGGCCACCAGTCCAGGGTGGACCCCGCCTCTCGCCCCAAGACAGCCAGGATAGGCTCCAGCACCCCCGCGACTCTCATGAGGATAAGCGGTAGAAAATGAATGAATGATTGAAATGATTATACAGTAAACCTCGGATATATCGGACTCGGATATATCGGAAATTCGCTCCCAAAAAAGAACCGATTTTTCTGTAATGCATTTCCAATAAAAATTCATTGCATATATCGGATTTTTTATAACGGATTTCGCCTATTTCGGACAAAATCTCCAGTCCCGTTCCAATGCATTTCCATGAAATTTCCCTCGCATATATCGGATGGCCGCATCGTGGCGCTCCGATTCGCCGAATCGTGACAGGCCGCTATACGACGTCATTTGCAGCGTTTGCAGCGTTGCCTGCGCGTCCAGGTACATTGGAAACATAGTCAAGGAAGTGCCTTTTTATAACGGATAAAATCCCATTTACGCATATACCGGATATAAATCCCATATATGCGTAAAACGGACATTTTCCGGTATACGCATATAACGGATTTCGCTTATATCGGACAAAACCAGTGGGAACAATTGAATCCGATATATCCGAGGTTTACTGTATTAGCAGTAATATAGCAGTCATATAGCAGTAATTTGTGTAAGTGGTGATGTTAAAGTCTTGTGGCAAATATCAAGTTGAATCCAGATCTGATCCAGATCAAGCGATAAGACTCCTGGGGTGACGGATGTCGAATGTGCTACTGCTGATGGTGGAGACGCGTAAACAGAAACCAAAGCTGTGGCTGTCACTCAAGCGGGCAAACCTAAACTCAACACGACCACGACACGGCTTTAGCGCCTCTCCTCAGCAGGTCGATATAAAGGAGAATAACTTTTAAAAAGTACTTTTACGTCATCTTAGACAAAATACCACAATAACGATACGGAACATAACAAATGATGAATGAAGAACCAAAGTTGGCATTAGAACAAAACACAACAAAGCCTTTTGACAAGAAAGGCTGGCATGGATTTAGGAAGTATTAGCAAATCCCAATGTTTGTTGTTACTACAAAGACCGTCCTCCCTAAAGAGGAAATCCTGCGTTGCAGCCTTAAAGTACATCCTTGCCGCCTTAAAGTACATCCTTGCCACCTTTAAAGCACGCAAGTGAGCGTCACGCCCAGCAGCTGCACGCATGCTGGACGTCAACATCTGGCAACGGTGTGGAAAAGCGTCTGACTGACTTTATCTCCAAGGCCTCTAAACATGTAATGTCCCTCTGATGGACTCCTTCCTGATCCTATCCATCCTGGTCACTCCCAACCATCTCAGTCTGGCCCATAACTGACTTTATCTCCAAGGCCTCTAACCTGTAATGTCCCTCTGATGGACTCCTTCCTGATCCTATCCATCCTGGTCACTCCCAACCATCTCAGTCTGGCCCATAACTGACTTTATCTCCAAGGCCTCTAAACAAGTAATGTCCCTCTGATGGACTCCTTCCTGATCCTATCCATCCTGGTCACTCCCAACCATCTCAGTCTGGCCCATAACTGACTTTATCTCCAAGGCCTCTAAACATGTAATGTCCCTCTGATGGACTCCTGCCTGATCCTATCCATCCTGGTCACTCTCAACCATCTCAGTCTGGCCCATAACTGACTTTATCTCCAAGGCCTCTAACAGGTAATGTCCCTCTGATGGACTCCTTCCTGATCCTATCCATCCTGGTCACTCCCAACCATCTCAGTCTGGCCCATAACTGACTTTATCTCCAAGGCCTCTAACATGTAATGTCCCTCTGATGGACTCCTTCCTGATCCTATCCATCCTGGTCACTCCCAACCATCTCAGTCTGGCCCATAACTGACTTTATCTCCAAGGCCTCTAACATGTAATGTCCCTCTGATGGACTCCTTCCTGATCCTATCCATCCTGGTCACTCCCAACCATCTCAGTCTGGCCCATAACTGACTTTATCTCCAAGGCCTCTAACATGTAATGTGCCTCTGATGGACTCCTTCCTGATCCTATCCATCCTGGTCACTCCCAACCATCTCAGTCTGGCCCATAACTGACTTTATCTCCAAGGCCTCTATCATGTAATGTCCCTCAGATGGACTCCTTCCTGATCCTATCCATCCTGGTCACTCCCAACCATCTCAGTCTGGCCCATAACTGACTTTATCTCCAAGGCCTCTAACCTGTAATGTCCCTCTGATGGACTCCTTCCTGATCCTATCCATCCTGGTCACTCCCAACCATCTCAGTCTGGCCCATAACTGACTTTATCTCCAAGGCCTCTATCATGCAATGTCCCTCTGATGGACTCCTTCCTGATCCTATCCATCCTGGTCACTCCCAACCATCTCAGTCTGGCCCATAACTGACTTTATCTCCAAGGCCTCTAACCTGTAATGTCCCTCTGATGGACTCCTTCCTGATCCTATCCATCCTGGTCACTCCCAACCATCTCAGTCTGGCCCATAACTGACTTTATCTCCAAGGCCTCTAACATGTAATGTGCCTCTGATGGACTCCTTCCTGATCCTATCCATCCTGGTCACTCCCAACCATCTCAGTCTGGCCCATAACTGACTTTATCTCCAAGGCCTCTAACCTGTAATGTCCCTCTGATGGACTCCTTCCTGATCCTATCCATCCTGGTCACTCCCAACCATCTCAGTCTGGCCCATAACTGACTTTATCTCCAAGGCCTCTATCATGCAATGTCCCTCTGATGGACTCCTTCCTGATCCTATCCATCCTGGTCACTCCCAACCATCTCAGTCTGGCCCATAACTGACTTTATCTCCAAGGCCTCTAACCTGTAATGTCCCTCTGATGGACTCCTTCCTGATCCTATCCATCCTGGTCACTCCCAACCATCTCAGTCTGGCCCATAACTGACTTTATCTCCAAGGCCTCTAACATGTAATGTGCCTCTGATGGACTCCTTCCTGATCCTATCCATCCTGGTCACTCCCAACCATCTCAGTCTGGCCCATAACTGACTTTATCTCCAAGGCCTCTAACAGGTAATGTCCCTCTGATGGACTCCTTCCTGATCCTATCCATCCTGGTCACTCCCAACCATCTCAGTCTGGCCCATAACTGACTTTATCTCCAAGGCCTCTAAACATGTAATGTCCCTCTGATGGACTCCTTCCTGATCCTATCCATCCTGGTCACTCCCAACCATCTCAGTCTGGCCCATAACTGACTTTATCTCCAAGGCCTCTAACAGGTAATGTCCCTCTGATGGACTCCTTCCTGATCCTATCCATCCTAGTCACTCCCAACCATCTCAGTCTGGCCCATAACTGACTTTATCTCCAAGGCCTCTAAACATGTAATGTCCCTCTGATGGACTCCTGCCTGATCCTATCCATCCTGGTCACTCCCAACCATCTCAGTCTGGCCCATAACTGACTTTATCTCCAAGGCCTCTAACATGTAATGTCCCTCTGATGGACTCCTTCCTGATCCTATCCATCCTGGTCACTCCCAACCATCTCAGTCTGGCCCATAACTGACTTTATCTCCAAGGCCTCTAAACATGTAATGTCCCTCTGATGGACTCCTGCCTGATCCTATCCATCCTGGTCACTCTCAACCATCTCAGTCTGGCCCATAACTGACTTTATCTCCAAGGCCTCTAACAGGTAATGTCCCTCTGATGGACTCCTTCCTGATCCTATCCATCCTGGTCACTCCCAACCATCTCAGTCTGGCCCATAACTGACTCTATCTCCAAGGCCTCTAAACATGTAATGTCCCTCTGATGGACTCCTTCCTGATCCTATCCATCCTGGTCACTCCCAACCATCTCAGTCTGGCCCATAACTGACTTTATCTCCAAGGCCTCTAAACATGTAATGTCCCTCTGATGGACTCCTGCCTGATCCTATCCATCCTGGTCACTCCCAACCATCTCAGTCTGGCCCATAACTGACTTTATCTCCAAGGCCTCTAACATGTAATGTGCCTCTGATGGACTCCTTCCTGATCCTATCCATCCTGGTCACTCCCAACCATCTCAGTCTGGCCCATAACTGACTTTATCTCCAAGGCCTCTAAACATGTAATGTCCCTCTGATGGACTCCTTCCTGATCCTATCCATCCTGGTCACTCCCAACCATCTCAGTCTGGTCCATAACTGACTTTATCTCCAAGGCCTCTAAACATATAATGTCCCTCTGATGGACTCCTGCCTGATCCTATCCATCCTGGTCACTCCCAACCATCTCAGTCTGGCCCATAACTGACTTTATCTCCAAGGCCTCTATCATGTAATGTCCCTCTGATGGACTCCTTCCTGATCCTATCCATCCTGGTCACTCCCAACCATCTCAGTCTGGCCCGTAATGTGCCTCTGATGGACTCCTTCCTGATCCTATCCATCCTGGTCACTCCCAACCATCTCAGTCTGGCCCATAACTGACTTTATCTCCAAGGCCTCTAAACATGTAATGTCCCTCTGATGGACTCCTTCCTGATCCTATCCATCCTGGTCACTCCCAACCATCTCAGTCTGGCCCATGACTGACTTTATCTCCAAGGCCTCTAACATGTAATGTCCCTCTGATGGACTCCTTCCTGATCCTATCCATCCTGGTCACTCCCAACCATCTCAGTCTGGCCCATAACTGACTTTATCTCCAAGGCCTCTAAACATGTAATGTCCCTCTGATGGACTCCTGCCTGATCCTATCCATCCTGGTCACTCCCAACCATCTCAGTCTGGCCCATAACTGACTTTATCTCCAAGGCCTCTAAACATGTAATGTCCCTCTGATGGACTCCTTCCTGATCCTATCCATCCTGGTCACTCCCAACCATCTCAGTCTGGCCCATAACTGACTTTATCTCCAAGGCCTCTAACAGGTAATGTGCCTCTGATGGACTCCTTCCTGATCCTATCCATCCTGGTCATTCCCAACCATCTCAGTCTGGCCCATAACTGACTTTATCTCCAAGGCCTCTAACCTGTAATGTCCCTCTGATGGACTCCTTCCTGATCCTATCCATCCTGGTCACTCCCAACCATCTCAGTCTGGCCCATAACTGACTTTATCTCCAAGGCCTCTAACATGTAATGTGCCTCTGATGGACTCCTTCCTGATCCTATCCATCCTGGTCACTCCCAACCATCTCAGTCTGGCCCATAACTGACTTTATCTCCAAGGCCTCTAACAGGTAATGTCCCTCTGATGGACTCCGTCCTGATCCTATCCATCCTGGTCACTCCCAACCATCTCAGTCTGGCCCATAACTGACTTTATCTCCAAGGCCTCTAAACATGTAATGTCCCTCTGATGGACTCCTTCCTGATCCTATCCATCCTGGTCACTCCCAACCATCTCAGTCTGGCCCATAACTGACTTTATCTCCAAGGCCTCTAACATGTAATGTCCTTCCTGATCCTATCCATCCTGGTCACTCCCAATGAGAACCTCAGCATCCTCATCTCTGCTACCTCCTGTTCTTCACAAGTAGGGCTGCAAGTAAGGATCGTTTTAATAATCGATTAATCAGTTGATTAATTTCTTCAGTTCATCAATGTGTGAGATTTTTTATTTCCTCCTCTTTATTCAGAAATAAAATATTGGAAATGACCGAGCAAATAAAAACCAGGTTGGCGCTTGAATATTCTGTTGAAATAATGTTAAATTAAATTAGGTCAATATGGATATATGGATATATATATATATGGATATATATATATCCCAATATTTTTTCCACAAACTGAATTTCAACAAAAGTCAAAGCCAAATATGCGTTTTATTAAAATGCAAACAATATTATATTCTCTTTTTTAAATAAATATTAAATAAAGTTTCAAATTTCAGTGCAATCATGCTGCTCTCCTGGCTTACAGCCACGCCCATATAAGGAAGTGCGCTCCTCTGTGACATCACAAAGGGCAGTTTTACCACGGCAACACTGCAATGTCATGTCTTTTTTTTTTTTGTCCAAATGAATATGAGTTCATGAAAAGTAGTCGTCAATCATACAGGAATACATTTATTAACGTGATGCTAACGCTCACAACAAATTGCGTGTGCTTTTTGTATGAATGCTGACTTGAGCTTTAAGAAGGAATACATTCATTATTGTGTTCGTCTCCAGGAATTAGTATTGAAGTACGTAGTCTTTACAGTATATGTATAGGCTGTACAGTAACAGTATATGTACTGTATAGACGCTTTCTACAGGCACAGTCTTTGCCGCTGTAAAGGAGTCATTGCTCCTCAGTGTGTAATGGCGGCGGACAGCCGGGTGACATCATCATCATCATCATCATCATCATTTATAATGGCCCTGCCTGGTACGATGCCCCCCCCCCCCCAGCTTGAAAGGCTGAGCAGACGTCGTCTGATGCTGTGCAGGAGCCTCGCGTGGAGTCAGACCGCACCTCAAACAGCCTGGGGTCGCCGCACTCAAAAGCGCCATTTAAATCTGGACTAACCGCAACCGCCAAAACCAAAAAATATAGAAGGGGGAACACGGAGGGGGGGGGGGGCACCGTCTCCTGCCAGCCAGCCAGGCGACCAGCCAGAGCACGGCCGAGCCCGTTTCCTCCCAGACTAAATTTGTCAACGCCTTGCTTCATTTTGTCCCCATCACCGTCCTCACAGAGAGGGCGGGAATGGGCGGGAATGGGCGGGAATGGGCGCCAGGTGGCAAAAGACTTCACACTTCCCAATCTTGATGTACCCAGCATGCAAGGACTGCACTTCCTGTTACTGTTGGGAGACACGTTTGTATCTCCATGATGCATCGCTGGCCTTGAAGTCATACTCATGATTTCTTTTTTTTTAGGTTTAACGGCTTTGTTGGCTAAAAAGATGCTATTCCATGCAGTGGAAAGTGTTTTTTTTTGGTAAATGTCTAACACTTCATTCCCACTTTTCCTCACTGATGCCACGCTTCTTAGGTATGGAGGACCAAAACTGCCAAAATAATAAATAAATAAATAAATAAAAGTGGAAATAAAAACAAAAATGAAAAAAAATATCAAAAAATTCAATACAAAAAAATTAATATAAATGGAAATAAAAACAAAAATAAAAAAATATATACATAAATAAATAAATAAAAGCAAAAATAAATACAAAAATAAAAAACAAGATTCAAAAATTAAAAATAAATACAAAAATAAATGTAGAAATAAATACAAAAATAAATATATAAATAGAATTACATATCAATAAATAAATAAAAGCACTCTGCTCTCATATGTATTTATTTCATGCTGCAGACAATGTCAGCTTGAAATGCAGAAGGAAAAACTATTCAAATGAGGGGGCGGTCCTAAGTGTGTCTTGGGTTGAACTGTTCGCCTATTGGTTGATCGACATGTGAGTGCGAAAATCGACTAGGTATGCCTGCAAACGGCCACAGCAAGAGGAAGTATACAGGGAGAAAAGTATACATTTACCGGGACAATAATGGCGGGGTCCACCAGGAAGTCGGTGTCCGAGCTGGAGATTGCAGCCATATTTACCGCCATTGAGAGTGGTGTGGTGACTTCCTCTTGCTGTGGCTGTTTGCAGGCAGAGCCAGCAGTAAGTACCAGTTTATCAGTACCCTAACTGTGTTGTATTGCGTAAGTCATGGAGCAAAAGCGCTTGTGTGTGTAGCATTATATAGTGTGCATACAGGCAGCGGGGTTGCTAATACAGTAAACCTCGGATATATCGGACTCGGATATATCGGAAATTCGCTCACAACGGACAGATAAAAAAGAAGAAGAACAGAAAAGAAGAAGAGAGAAGAGAAAGGTGGGGTCGGGGGGGGGGGCAGTAGAGGGAGAGACGTGTAATTGTCACTGAGAATGACAAAAGGAGAGAGACTGCCTTCTACCACCCAGCAAACCCCGCCCCGCGCAGCCAGGTCAAGCCCCCACCGCCAGAGATCCTCCGGCCCCGTGGGTGTGGGCAAAGCCAGGGCCGACTCCCCAAGACCCGCCCCCGAAGCAACTCCACGAAGAGACCAGCAAGAGGCCATGGAGGAGCAATCCCAACCGGCAACAGGGCGCCAGCAGGCCGGAGGAGAGCCGCACCCCTGAGACCAGCGGGAGACCATACCCCACTAGGGCAGAAGGGCATCGAAGGCCACACACCCGTGGGCACAGGGGCGCCCCCGCCGGCCGGAAGGGAGCCCATCCACGGCCGGAGGCACCGCCTCCCGTGGCCCTACACACCCCCAGGAAGCAGAACCAGGCCCGCCCCAGGTAACCCCAGGCCCGACCACCAACATAGGACCGCCCCGGCCAGGACAGAAGAGGCCCGGGCACACTGCCCCATGGAGGACCGGGCGGTTGAGATGGAACGCCCTACGCCAGACCCCCGCAAATCTCCAGTCCCGTTCCAATGCATTTCCATGAAATTTCCCTCGCATATATCGGATGGCCGCATCGTGGCGCTCCGATTCGCCGTATCGTGACAGGCCGCTATACGACGTCATTTGCAGCGTTTGCAGCGTTGCCTGCGCGTCCAGGTACATTGGAAACATAGTCAAGGAAGTGCCTTTTTATAACGGATAAAATCCCATTTACGCATATACCGGATATAAAAACAGACATTTTCCGGTATACGCATATAACGGATTTCGCTTATATCGGACAAAACCAGTGGGAACAATTGAATCCGATATATCCGAGGTTTACTGTAGCCTATTCCCAGAGTTTTTTTTAAACACTGCTAGTCCCCCAATTGTGTAATGACTACATTACACTTTACCGATGCTGTAGCTTAAATGCTAAACGCTAAAATGCTAAAGCTACTGACCAATTCTTGAAGAAACCTCTTCCCTTACGAAACTGTCCAGTCTGTACTTCCGGATCAGCTTCGGGATCTAACACATACGGTATGTTAAAAGCTGACGTTTTAAAAAGATAAATCCAAAGAAATGCAGAAATAGGTGCAGATTCTGGAAGATCTAGAAAGCTTTCTGTGCTGGTTATTATGTGTAGCTGCTCTATAGGAGTCCACAACTCAAAAATTAGCATAAGAGGTTCCCTTTGAAAAGATGTTATATATATGCCCGAGTGGTTTTTGTGCATCGAGCCTTCAGTAAAGGTTCGATTTCCCTTACTTTGTACAGTTCACCTCTCCAGGTGGTTTCATTTATGTGACGCCCACTCCCTTCATTTAGTTGGTAGCTTTGCAGCCGCCGTTAGAGCGTCTCCGTATCGCATCCTTATCGCTCTTATTAGTTGGCAGGTCCAGTTTGATGATGTCACGGCAGACGGCGTCTGGCCAAATAATCACAAACACCTGCAGGCTTTGACATGAGATGCAAAGCCTGATTATCTGTGGGCCCTGAAGTCACCGACTGAAGAAAGTTTGAACGAGTTAAGAAGCCGGGCAGGGTTCTTATTGGTTTAAAGACAGTGGAACCTTGGTTTTCATCATTAATTCATTCTGAAAACTCAAACAAAAAACAAATATTTTAAACAATATAAACAAATACAGTGGAACATACGTAGCTAGCATGTTTTGGAATCAGAAATCAGAAATGTAGTTGTTCACGCAAAACTGTTTTTTATAGTTTCACAATTATAGTTTTCCGTGCATATAAATGATGACGTGAACACGTGATGCGACATGGCCATGCCGCCTTTCAGTTCGATTCCACGGAACGCTGGCATTCAATTTGGGATACTTTAAAAGGAAAGCAGAAACTTGAGATGAGAAACTTTTTAAATTTTCTCTTCAAATTTGAAGAAATAACTCATAGCAAAACAGGAAGGTGGTGTCCGTCTTGATCTTACTGTCACATTGTGTCTTTGGCAACAGTCGCGTCGTCAAAGAAGGCCAAAGTAGCCTCAAATGCTATGCTAATGTATCCTTTTCATTCATCACTTTTTTGAATTTTGAATTATTTTCTGCGTCAAAAACGATAAAATGTGTTTTGTGGTCACATTTTTGCATTTCTGTAACAGATTGATTGATTTGGTTCAAATTGATTTGGTTGAAGTTGGACCTTCCAGAATGGATTAATGACGCTAACCCAGGGGTGGGCAAACTACGGCCCGGGGGCCACATCCGGCCCGCCAAGTGTTTGAATACGGCCCGCCCAATCTTTTCCAAAGTATTTAATTTAAACTCAACATACAACCTGGCATCATGGCCTGAGCCAACCTTTTGATGGTTGTATCAATTTCGTTTTTTGACATGGTCTGTTGTTTACAAAGTGCTCCTGAAAAAAGGGACACAAGCACATAATAATAATAATTATTATTATTATTAGATTATTAGATTATTATAATTATTATTAGAACTATTATGATTATTATAATTATTATATTAATGCTAATTATTATATTAATTATATATAATATTATTGTTATATTTGCATATTTTACATAATAATAATATAATAATTATTATTTTAATTTTATTGTAATTATTATAATATTTAATTATTTTTAAAATATTTAAATATAAATATAAAATAATAAATAATAATAGCAGATTGCATGACAATTTTACAGATACAATAATACCAGGTGGACTGTTACGTGTAAAATATATAGTCTAATTATTATATTAATTATATATAATAATATTGTTATATTTGCATATTTTACATAATAATAATATAATAATTATTATTTTAATTTTATTTTAATTATTATAATATTTAATTATTTTTAAAATATTTAAATATAAATATAAAATAATAAATAATAATAGCAGATTGCATGACAATTTTACAGATACAATAATACCAGGTGGACTGTTACGTGTAAAATATATAGTCTGCCCCCCCCCCCCCGTAAATTTTGTCATATCAATGCGGCCCGCGAGTCAAAAAGTTTGCCCACCCCTGCGCTAACCAATATTCCACGGTAGTTTCAGTATGTTTACGACGGCTCTACTTCCAATAGAATGGTGTACTTCTAATAGTATGCTAGAGTGGTGGTAGAGTACTTGATTCCGGCACGAGCCTGGACAAGAAGCAATATTTCTTTGGACAGGATCCCCGCCTGAAATTCATAATTGTTTGCCTGACATTTATCTGCCAGTAAATAAAGAAGGCGTCACCCGGCGTCTCGGGGGCTCAGGGGTTATTGTTGCTGGCTGTCAGTCACATTTAGCCCTCGCCCGCTCAGAACCTCGCTGACCTTTGCATATTTCTCACTCCGCCGGGTCGCCGCTTGCGTCTCGAGGGAACACGTCTCTTCTCTTGCTGGGAAGTGGAGTTCCCGAGCACCCCCCCCCCCCCCTTACGTCCCACGGATCCAGAACAATCCAAGCAGTTGTTGTCCAATTAGGAAAGGTTTTATTAAAGAGCTGCGTGGACATGACGCATGGTGGGGACAATGGGAGGATGTAGAGGCACGCTCGCCATGGCAACAAGGTTAAATAGCTTGTCAAAGGCTTGAGTTGCTATTTCCTGAACCTCTCCTAGCGACACCCTGATCCAGCTGAGGTGGTGAAGCTGCGATCCAAATCCACAGAGAGCCACGTTATAAACCGACCGGAGCGCAGAATTTCTATCGCCTGTGTCACCACATCTGCTCAAGTCATCGCTAATAGGACCGGTCACTATCACCGTGGCAACAGCCAGCAGGGAAGGGGAGGGGAGGGTCTGGTCCGAGCGAGCTGGGACCGAGGATGAGGAGGCGGCGGCGGCGGTTTGGACGGGATGGGCTGCGTTGAGTTCCAGGGCTTTCCAGAACCTCCCGGGGGCTTCATTAAAAACAAAAGGAGGAGGAGGAGGAGGTGGGACTTCCTGTTGGAAACGTTGCCGACCAAGCGTGACCCCGAAGGAACCGCTTCATGTGGGCAGAAGGGCTATAGTCACGCTCCGTCACGCGGCGATGCTACCATCCGCTAACAACGACTATCATCATCATATCAAGCCATCCAGACGTTCCGTATACGTTCCGCAGTCGCTCCGAGTTGGGAATCTCATGCCGACTCCGCAACCAAACCGCTAAAATAAATCAAGTGTATTCAGACCAGGAAAGAGCAATGGAAGACCACCGATTCCCAGCAGGACAACACACTTTTCCACAGAATCTGCCTCCCTGAAGGCATCTATTGACATCTATTGACATCTATTGACATCTATTGGCATCTATTGACATCTATTGGCATCTATTGGCATCTATTGGCATCTATTGGCATCTATTGACATCTATTGGCATCTATTGACATCTATTGACGTGTATTGACATCTATTGACATCTATTGACATCTATTGGCATCTATTGGCATCTATTGGCATCTATTGGCATCTATTGGCATCTATTGACGTGTATTGACATCTATTGACATCTATTGACATCTATTGGCATCTATTGGCATCTATTGGCATCTATTGGCATCTATTGACATCTATTGGCATCTATTGGCATCTATTGACATCTATTGACATCTATTGACATGTATTGACATGTATTGACATCTATTGACGTGTATTGACATCTATTGACATCTATTGACATGTATTGACATCTATTGACGTGTATTGACATGTATTGGCATCTATTGACATCTATTGACATGTATTGACGTGTATTGACATCTATTGGCATGTATTGGCATCTATTGACATCTATTGACATCTATTGGCATCTATTGACGTGTATTGACATGTATTGACATCTATTGGCATGTATTGGCATCTATTGACATCTATTGACATCTATTGACATCTATTGGCATCTATTGACGTGTATTGACATCTATTGACATCTATTGGCATCTATTGACATCTATTGGCATCTATTGACATCTATTGACGTGTATTGACATCTATTGACATCTATTGACATCTATTGGCATCTATTGGCATCTATTGGCATCTATTGGCATCTATTGGCATCTATTGGCATCTATTGACGTGTATTGACATCTATTGACATCTATTGACATCTATTGGCATCTATTGGCATCTATTGGCATCTATTGGCATCTATTGACATCTATTGGCATCTATTGACATCTATTGACATCTATTGACATGTATTGACATGTATTGACATCTATTGACGTGTATTGACATCTATTGACATCTATTGACATGTATTGACATCTATTGACGTGTATTGACATGTATTGGCATCTATTGACATCTATTGACATGTATTGACGTGTATTGACATCTATTGGCATGTATTGGCATCTATTGACATCTATTGACATCTATTGACATCTATTGGCATCTATTGACGTGTATTGACATGTATTGACATCTATTGGCATGTATTGGCATCTATTGACATCTATTGACATCTATTGACATCTATTGGCATCTATTGACGTGTATTGACATCTATTGACATCTATTGGCATCTATTGACATGTATTGACGTGTATTGACATCTATTGACATCTATTGACATCTATTGACGTGTATTGACATCTATTGACATCTATTGACATCTATTGACATCTATTGACATCTATTGACATCTATTGACATCTATTGACGTGTATTGACATGTATTGGCATCTATTGACATCTATTGGCATGTATTGGCATCTATTGACATCTATTGACATCTATTGGCATGTATTGGCATCTATTGACATCTATTGACATCTATTGGCATCTATTGACGTGTATTGACATCTATTGGCATCTATTGACATCTATTGACATCTATTGACATCTATTGGCATGTATTGACGTGTATTGACATCTATTGACATCTATTGACATCTATTGACATGTATTGACATCTATTGACGTGTATTGACATGTATTGGCATCTATTGACATCTATTGACGTGTATTGACATCTATTGACATCTATTGACATCTATTGGCATCTATTGGCATCTATTGACATCTATTGACATCTATTGACATCTATTGACGTGTATTGACATCTATTGACATCTATTGACATCTATTGACGTGTATTGACATGTATTGGCATCTATTGACATCTATTGACATGTATTGACATCTATTGACGTGTATTGACGTGTTGTTCTCCAGCCTGATTGAACATCAATGGATGCATTCACTGATTGTGGAGGGAAACCTGGCATCTTGTGGGAGATGATGTACATAAAAGCCAAGTTAGCTGAAAGAGTCGTCCAATCTATTAGATTTTTAGGTTCCAGGTCTAGATCTAGTATTTCCAGACCTGACCCCCATACATCATCTCCACATGAAAGGATTCATTGTTAATGAATGTAATATTTTCATAGTTAGAACATTTCAAATCTGTTCATGACTTTGGAAATACGTTTGACATTATTAGAGCCGTGCAGACATAGCACCCCTATAGTCACCATAACTCCTATTATGCATTGTTTACGATGTATTGCGCAACTCTTATGCTGCATGACTGGAGACGAGAGAACTCTGCTTTTTCCACATTTCTACGTTTATACAGTAAACCTCGGATATATCGGATTCAATTGTTCCCACTGGTTTTGTCCGATATAAGCGAAATCCGTTATATGCGTATACCGGAAAATGTCCGTTTTAAGTCCATGTTGTGCGTACCCTACCCTCTGATAGGCTCGATGGATGACGTCATACGTGAAGCCCTGAGGCATCTCGCTGGCTCTGTACTTGGCTCGCTCCAGGGCGTGGTCCAGGTAGCCCTCTGATGTTGTGGCGATCACCGTGGAAACAAGAGGTCGGATGGCCCCAGCCGCCTATGTGAGGAAAGGTATAACTATTAAATACATTGAGAATTAGAAATGATTCAAACGTTTCATCAAGTTAATCTGTTTTCAAATGAATTAATCATGATTAATCACCGTGTGTGAAATGTGCCCTTTTGACAAAAAGCTGAATGACACAATTTTGTATATTTGCAAGTACAGTAAACCTCGGATATATCGGATTCAATTGTTCCCACTGGTTTTGTCCGATATAAGCGAAATCCGTTATATGCGTATACCGGAAAATGTCCGTTTGTGTCCGGAAAATGTCCGGAAACAACATTTATACCAACACTCACGGGCACAAGTCTGATTTTGTCTTACTATGTCTACTATATTGGCTAATATGACTGTAAAGGTGACTATAGGGGTGTTATTTCATATTTAGAATGCTCTAACAATGTTAAACGCTGTATTTAGTACAGTAAACCTCGGATATATCGGATTCAATTGTTCCCACTGGTTTTGTCCGATATAAGCGAAATCCGTTATATGCGTATACCGGAAAATGTCCGTTTTACGCATATATGGGATTTATATCCGGTATATGCGTAAATGGGATTTTATCCGTTATAAAAAGGCACTTCCTTGACTATGTTTCCAATGTACCTGGACGCGCAGGCAACGCTGCAAACGCTGCAAATGACGTCGTATAGCGGCCTGTCACGATTCGGCGAATCGGAGCGCCACGATGCGGCCATCCGATATATGCGAGGGAAATTTCATGGAAATGCATTGGAACGGGACTGGAGATTTTGTCCGAAATAGGCGAAATCCGTTATAAAAAATCCGATATATGCAATGAATTTTTATTGGAAATGCATTACAGAAAAATCGCTTCTTTTTTATCTGTCCGTTGTGAGCGAATTTCCGATATATCCGAGTCCGATATATCCGAGGTTTACTGTAGTTAGAATGTTGTATTCTCCTATTAAATGATGCCAAAGTTTCACAGAAGTTAGTGATGGCTCAAAATGCTCCATTTCAGAGGGTGTTGCAAAACTGTTCCTTTGTGATGTCACAGAGTAGTGGCTTCCTTATGGGCGTGGCTGTCGGGGCAATACGCTCTCTGCCCTCCCCCAAGCTCTGCTTCTCTGTTTACAAAACAAGCCCAGGCAGAAAGTGATTGGATTTGGTGATTTGGTTTCTCATTCATTCATTCATTTTCTATCGCTTTTCCTCACGAGGGTCGCGGGGGGTGCTGGAGCCTATCCCAGCTGTCTTGGGGCGAGAGGCGGGGTCCACCCTGGACTGGTGGCCAGCCAATCTCAGGGCACATATAGACAAACAACCATTCACACTCACATTCATACCTATGGACAATTTGGAGTGGCTAATTAACCTAGCATGTTTTTGGAATGTGGGAGGAAACCGGAGTACCCGGAGAAAACCCACGCATGCACGGGGAGAACATGCAAACTCCACACAGAGATGCCCGAGGGTGGGATTGAACCCTGGTCTCCTAGCTGTGAGGTCTGCGCGCTAACCCCTAAACCACCGTGCCGCCCTGATTTGGTTTCTCTTTGGTAAAAAAGAAAAATATCTTCATCCATGAACGGCATTTTAGCGGGACTGGGAACATGAATGTGAAATTCCACCAAACTGTTGCTGGAGCCCGAAGCAGCGCTCCCATTTCGGATGTGCTGTGCATCCCGTCGGCGTCCTCACATCCGGCTTCTGAGCCCCCCCCCATCCCATTGTAGTGGAGCTGATAGAGAGACGGCTTTTGGAAAATGGCTGGTATTGAATCCATCCATTTCCATTTCGCTTTTCCTCACTAGGGTGGGCGGGGATGCTGGAGCCTACCCCAAGCTGTCTTTGGGCGAGAGGCGAGGTTTTTGGATTTTTCCTGATTTCAGACCTGTTGTATTCATCTGGTGCCACATTGACTGGGTGTCCAGGCACCGAGTCCAGTCCAGCATGAAGCCGATAGCAAAGACCAAAAGAGAGGAAAGAAACATAGAGCAGCAGCTGGAGCTTGACAGTCAGCATTAATGCTGGAAACAATAGACGTGTTGTCAAAGTCACACAGGAAGTGGTGTGGGAAGATCCCGTCCTTTTTTTTTTTTTCACAGAGACGTGTTTCTTGATAAGATCATCTTACCGTGGGACTAGGTTTGAATCCTCTGGCAATGAAAGAAGCAAAAGGGAAAAATGTGTTGTTGTGGGGGCTTTTTTTGGTGTCAAATCCCCCTTTTGCTGCGTGGGGTGTGTGTGTGTGTGGGGGGGGGGGGGGGCGGAGTGGAAGTAGTTTCAAATGTTGGTTTCACGACTTGCGGTCATCATTTAATTGATGTGATTCACACACATATGCTTAATGTCATACATGCACACACACGTGTGCCGAGGGCCAAATAAAACACAGCCATGAGCAGTAAACGGCCCCGAGGCCTCATTTTGGACCCCCTGGTTCCCAGTGTTCATTTTTGTAAGAACATTGAAGCGAACGCAAGCTATTTGTAAATAAAGAACATGAACTTTTTCAGATGATGTGCGAATCAGCGCCACTGTTTCGGTCCAGTTATTAGTACGTTAGCACATCACTGCTCACATTTTACTAACAGTACTCCACTTGCTTCACACTACATTACCCACGAAGCATTGCACACACTAGCGATTCTTAAAGGACGCCTATTGTGCTCGTTTTCTGAATTTCGTGTTGCCGATTCAAACGGTCTTTTAGTTCACCCGCCCTCCTCCGGGTACGCCCACTTCGCCGTGATTGGTCACACTCCCGAGCGCTCCCGAGGACTTCCGGATACGGAGCTCTGCATTTACCGAGTGCAGGCAATCTGCAGCCCACATAAGGAAGTCTGGATCACGTTGACGGTAGATTCAGTAGAACTCTGTAAAAGCCAGCGTGTTCCCTGTTTCCAGTTACAGTACGTATTGTTGGTAATAACCATGTTATGTTGTTGTTATAATAACCAATACCCAATACCAATACCATAACCAATAACCAACAACCAATACCTAATACCCAATAACCAACAACCAACAACCAACAACCAATACCCAATAACCAACAACCAATGCCCAATAACCAACAACCAATACCCAATAACCAACAACCAACAACCAATACCCAATAACCAATACCCAACAACCAATACCCAATAACCAACAACCAATACCCAACAACCAATACCCAATAACCAACAACCAATACCCAATAACCAATACCCAATACCCAACAACCAATACCCAATAACCAACAACCAATACCCAATAACCAATACCCAACAACCAATACCCAATAACCAACACCGAATAACCAACAACCAATACCCAATAACCAACAACCAATACCCAATAACCAACAACCAATACCCAATAACCAATACCCAACAACCAATACCCAATAACCAACACCGAATAACCAACAACCAATACCCAATAACCAACAACCAATACCCAATAACCAACAACCAATACCCAATAACCAATACCCAATAACCAATACCCAATAACCAATACCCAATACCCAACAACCAATACCCAATACCCAACAACCAATAACCAACAACCAACAACCAACAACCAATACCCAACAACCAATACCCAACAACCAACAACCAATACCCAATAACCAATACCCAACAACCAATACCCAATAACCAACAACCAATACCCAATAACCAATACCCAATACCCAATAACCAATAACCAATACCCAATACCCAATACCCAACAACCAATACCCAACAACCAATACCCAACACCCAATAACCAACAACCAATACACAATAACCAACAACCAATACACAATAACCAACAACCAACAACCAATACCCAATAACCAATACCCAACAACCAACACCCAATACCCAACAACCAATACCCAACACCCAATAACCAACAACCAATACACAATAACCAACAACCAATACCCAATAACCAACAACCAACAACCAATACCCAATAACCAATACCCAACAACCAATACCCAATAACCAACAACCAATACCCAACAACCAATAACCAATACCCAATAACCAATACCCAACAACCAATACACAATAACCAACAACCAATACACAATAACCAACAACCAACAACCAATACCCAATAACCAATACCCAATACCCAACAACCAACACCCAATACCCAACAACCAATACCCAACACCCAATAACCAACAACCAATACACAATAACCAACAACCAATACCCAATAACCAACAACCAACAACCAATACCCAACAACCAATACCCAATACCCAACAACCAATACCCAATACCCAACAACCAATACCCAATAACCAACAACCAACAACCAATACCCAATAACCAATACCCAACAACCAATACCCAATAACCAATACCCAACAACCAATACCCAATACCTAACAACCAATACCCAATAACCAATACCCAATACCCAGTAAAAGCCAGCGTGCAAAGCCGTCCACCCAACACCCCCCCCCCTCCGAGGGGTCCGCCTCGCCGCACTAGGACAATGTGTACTGTAACTGGAAACAGGGAACAGTTTTCGGTGGTGATGGATCACCGTAGCAGCGTTTGGGGTTGCTGTACTGCCCATAAAATGTTGCTTGCATTTTGGATCGTATGACCTCGGGTTGTTTGAAGTTGCGGGTTCCACTCTATGGATGCTAGTTTTCCTTAGCGTGAGTTAGCGCTGAATTTACACGTTGCTTCCGAACGCATAAATAAAAGCGTGCAGCTAACCAAGATGAAGAGGCTAAAACTCTTCCAAATGTTTTTCCACCAGCTTCCAACACGCGGAATTGATGTTGTTTGGCGATCCTTGGCCACATCTTCGCTCTTCATGAAGCAGGATGTGTTTATCTCACGCCTGATTGATCCTTTAAGAGGCTGATTACAATCTAGGAATAATCACATGAGGAGGTGGCGGGACCCACGCCAGGAAAATGCGCAAAACACGCTTGAAGACGCACAAAGTCAAACAATGAACAACACACACAACAAACACAAAAGCTGAGAGAACAAAACCACAACACACACACACACACCAGGTTCCTCCCTCGCGTTCACACACACTCGCACACATTCTTTGGGATTGTTGGCGGTCTGGCGCTCGGCATCGAAAGTGATCAGCTCAACAAAAGGCCGGGTTGAGTCGGAGCGTAAATAAGTCATAAATCTTTCCCACATCGGCGGAACGTTTCCCTGTAAACACAGCCGCTGATGGAAAAATGGCCGACATTCCTGCTTGCCCTCCACAAGAAAGAGCAGCCCTGGAGAAAAACCCTCTCCGTTTTACCGATTTGTTTTTTTTTTTGGGGGGGGGCTGCTTTCTGCGTCACATGTGCTGACTTTAATCCCAAGAAGGCAGGACTCATCCAAAGACCTTTAGTCAGGCAGGAGAACCATGTCAGACCACTTTAAGTATGGTTGATCTGTGGCACGCGGGATGGACGTTCCACGTAGGAACATCACATGGTTGCTGGAGATGCCTTTCCTACCGATGGCCGATATATCCATGTTGTTCTGTCCTTCAATAAAGGTACCGATGTCTCAAGAACTCAACCAATAACCAATACCCAATACCCAATGACCAATGACCAAATAACCAACAACCAATAACCAATACCCAATAACCAACACCCAACAACCAATACCCAATAACCAACAACCAATACCCAACAACCAATAACCAATACCCAACAACCTATACCCAACAACCAATACCCAATAACCAATACCCAATACCCAATAACCAACAATCAATACCCAATAACCAACAACCAACAACCAATAACCAACAACCAATAACCAACAACCAATAACCAACAACCAATACCCAATACCCAATAACCAACAACCAATAACCAACAACCAATACCCAATAACCAACAACCAATAACCAATACCCAATAAGAAACAACCAATAACTAATAACCAACAACCAATAACCAATAACCAAAAACCAATACCCAACAACCAATAACCAATACCCAACAACCAATACCCAACAACCAATACCCAATAACCAATAACCAATACCCAATAACCAACAACCAACAACCAATACCCAATAACCAATAACCAATACCCAATAACCAACAACCAACAACCAATACCCAACAACCAATACCCAATAACCAATACCCAATACCCAACAACCAATACCCAACAACCAATACCCAATAACCCGTCCACATGTTCTCCTACGGTCATCAAGTTAGACATTGAAAGCCGTGCATTCCCAGCACCTTTAAGAGTATTTATCCCCTTTTTTTTTTTTTAACTATATTATATTTTTTACAAAAAATTTTATTGTCATATTTAACTGGTTTTCTTTTCATTGTCATGTATTCATGATTACTTATTCATTATCTATTTGATGAAAGCTATATTTTTATTTTATTATATTTACTTCATTAAGGTTTTATTTGACATTATGAGTGAACTATTATGTATTTGTGTTTTATTTCACGAGGAGAATATTTGATTCATTATTCATTATTCTTGTATTTATTATGACTTTGAATGTCTTCATTTAATGAAGGCTATATTTGAATTTTTTTTTAATATCCGTTTTAACCATCAGAAAAAAGTCTGATACCATATCAACCAACTGATAACATATCGACCAATATCACATTTTTTTATGCTGATAACAGTTTGATAATTATCCATACTGATCATTAATGCACATCCCTAATTATTAAGTATTAAGTATTTTTTATCAATATTATAGTTCTTCATTCATTCATTCATTTTCTATCGCTTTTCCTCACGAGGGTCACTGGGGTGCTGGAGCCTATCCCAGCTGTCTTTGGGAAAGAGGCGGGGTACACCCTGGACTGGTGGCCAGCCAATCACAGGGCACATATAGACAAACAACCATTCACACTCACATTCATACCTATGGACAATTTGGAGTGGCTAATTAACCTAGCATGTTTTTACCCAACAACCAACAACCAATAACCAACAACCAACAACCAATACCCAATACCCAATACCCAATACCCAACAACCAACAACCAATACCCAATACCCAACAACCAACAACCAATACCCAATAACCAATACCCAATACCCAATACCCAACAACCAATAACCAATAACTAATAACTAATAACTAATAACCAACAACCAACAACCAATACCCAATACCCAACAACCAACAACCAATACCCAATAACCAATACCCAATACCCAACAACCAATAACCAATAACTAATAACTAATAACTAATAACCAACAACCAACAACCAATAACCAATAACCAACAACCAATACCCAATAACCAACAACCAATACCCAATAACCAACAACCAATACCCAATAACCAACAACCAATAACTAATAACCAACAACCAATACCCAATAACCAACAACCAATACCCAATAACCAACAACCAATAACTAATAACCAACAACCAATAACCAATAACCAATAACCAATACCCAATAACCAATAACCAACAACCAATAACTAATAACCAACACCCAACAAAGACAAATCACTGGAATGTGGGAGGAAACCGGAGTACCCGGAGAAAATCCACACAGAGATGGCCCAGGGTGGAATTGAACTCGGGTCTCCTAGCTGTGAGCCATTAGAGAGCCGTGCAGCCCAGTTGTAGTTGTATTAATTATGATTTATTGTAGGGTTTAATTTGATTTTATGAATAAATTCTTACTTGTTAATCCTTTATTTCGTGAAGGTTTTATGTTTATTTGGCACTACTAATAAATTCTGAGTTATTATTCCTTTCAAGAAGGTTTTATGATGGCCACAGCTTGACCCTGGAACTGATTATTTCCATTTCAATGATCTTCTGCGCGGAAAATGGTTTTGGAATGGCGTGTTCCTTCTTTGTGTGCATCATGCAGTGCAAATGTACTCGGGCATGAATATGAAATATGAAAATATGAAAATATGAATCCTGAAACCGCTGATAAGAATTTGATGTTAGTGTGAGAGGTCACATGGTGACACGTTACTGGTCAACATCAGACCCGCTTCGTCCGTGCAGTGATTTGTGTGTGTGGGGGGGGGGGGGGGGGTTGAAAAATGATCCCTCTCTCTCTTTCTCTTGCTCGCTCGCTCGCTCTCTCTCTCTCTCGGCCTTGTTAAAGTTCCAGTGGATGCATGCAAGGCCGTGAAAGTGATCGCAGCAGAGTGGGTGTGAACTTGAGGCCACCTGGATGTGTGTGTGTGTGTGTGTGTGTGCAAGCTGGAGGTAAAGAGAGAAGCAATAACCTCAATAACTTCTATGGCTCAAATTAGCAGCACTTTTATAACGGTGGGGGGCGGCGCGGGGGCGGGGGCGGGGGCGGGGGCGGGGGGGGGGCCTCCCACGCCGCTTCATCGCCCCGATCCAAACCCTAATTATCGACCCGCCAAGCCCGGGTTCACTCGGGAAGACTGAATCTTAAATGCCGTGGGACGCACAGACGGACAGCCACGCCTGGCTTTAAAGAATGGGAACGCCATCGTAAAAAAAAAAAAAAAAAAAGTCTCGGATAGACATAAAACAAAGCCATCGCTTTGACGTTTGGGGGGCGGGGGTGGGATTTGAACTCATTTGGGGGTTTTCCAAAAAAAAAAAAAAAAAAGGGGAACCAGCTCGGAATTGATCCCGCTGCTTTACGGTCCGCTTCTGCAGCAAGTCGCTGATTTAGTTGTTGAGAAGGAAATAAATCCTCCCTACTTCTCTGCCCCCAAGCGTTCCCCGCCTCGCCTGCAGGACGCAGTCCCGCTTGCTCCCCCTCCGGAAGAATTAGGCCCTCAGACGTTACCACATTGGATTTTGTGGCGCTGGGTTTTTCAGGAAAAAAAAGGGAGCAGGCCCCTGGCTCCACTCCAGGTCCCCCTGGGGCCTCTTTCCTCCGCTCTCTAATTAGATTAACTGGGTCCCCGATCTGGCAACCCAGGACTCCGCTCTGGCAGGCTAGGCCGCTCCAAGGCGGAGGAAATGACCTCAATTATGGCACTGTGCTACACCCTATGGTGTGCTGGGTAATGAAGACGTTACAGGCCGGGAAGAGTTGAACCTGCGGTCACGGCGGACATTTTGGGAGGGACGCTGACCACCGAGGCCGCCATCATACTAGGTCCCTTCAGAAACGACCCATGTTCTTGTTCTTGAACTTGCTCTAGGATGCCAGGGATTGGAGATACGTATGCTAAGTTCAGTATGGTTGAAGAAAAAAAGCTTTGTGATAAACTTATTACTTTTTTAATTATGATAATTATAATTATGATAATAATGATAATTATTATTATGATAATGATAATTATTATCATAATTATCATTCTTTATTACTATTCATTCTTTTGTTCTTATTTTATTTTTTACAAATATTTACATTTTCTTCTTAAATAATCTCTGTAAATGTTCTTTTCATATTTTTATGACTTTTTTCTCATAATATTTTGACTTTATTTTCATCACATGAACTTTTCCCGCCAACCAAATTCAATAATTACAACTTGATTTAGTTTTCTTTGTAAAAAGTTGAGTTCAGTTTTATTTTTTGCTGATGTTATTCTTGCCTGTGTTTACATTAAAAATGGCATCTTTGCTCAAATTGTTCTTTTCATAATTTTATGACTTTATTCTCATAATATTTTGACTTTATTTTCATCACATTAACTTTTCCCGCCAACTAAATTCAATAATTACAACTTGATTTAGTTTTTTTTGTAAAAAGTTGAGTTCAGTTTTATTTTTTGCTGATGTTATTCTTGCTTGTGTTTACATTAAAAATGGCATCTTTGCTGAAATTGTTCTTTTCATAATTTTATGACTTGATTCTCATAATATTTTGACTTTATTTTCATCACATTAACTTTTCCCGCCAACCTAATTCAATAATTACAACTTGATTTAGTTTTCTTTGTAAAAAATTGAGTTCAGTTTTATTTTTGCTGATGTTATTCTTGCTTGTGTTTACATTAAAAATGGCATCTTTGCTGAAATTGTTCTTTTCATAATTTTATGACTTGATTCTTATAATATTTTGACTTTATTTTCATCACTTTTTCCCGCCAACCAAATTCAATAATTACAACTTGATTTAATTTTCTTTGTAAAAAGTTGAGTTCAGTTTTATTTTTTGCTGATGTTATTCTTGCTTGTGTTTACATTAAAAATGGCATCTTTGCTCAAATTGTTCTTTTCATAATTTTATGACTTGATTCTTATAATATTTTGACTTTATTTTCATCACTTTTTCCCGCCTACCTAATTCAATAATTACAACTTGATTTAGTTTTCTTTGTAAAAAGTTGAGTTCAGTTTTATTTTTTGCTGATGTTATTCTTGCCTGTGTTTACATTAAAAATGGCATCTTTGCTCAAATTATGTTCTTTTCATAATTTTATGACTTTTTTCTCATAATATTTTGACTTTATTTTCATCACATTAACTTTTCCCGCCAACCTAATTCAATAATTACAACTTGATTTAGTTTTTTTTGTAAAAAGTTGAGTTCAGTTTTATTTTTGCTGATGTTATTCTTGCTTGTGTTTACATTAAAAATGGCATCTTTGCTGAAATTATGTTCTTTTCATAATTTTATGACTTTTTTCTCATAATATTTTGACTTTATTTTCATCACATTAACTTTTTCCCCACAACCTAATTCAATAATTACAACTTGATTTAGTTTTTTTTGTAAAAAGTTGAGTTCAGTTTTATTTTTGCTGATGTTATTCTTGCCTGTGTTTACATTAAAAATGGCATCTTTGCTGAAATTGTTCTTTTCATAATTTTATGACTTTTTTCTCATAATATTTTGACTTTATTTTCATCACTTTTTCCCCACAACCTAATTCAATAATTACAACTTGATTTAGTTTTCTTTGTAAAAAATTTAGTTCAATTTTATTTTTTTGCTGATGTTATTCTTGCCTGTGTTTACATTAAAAATGGCATATTTGCTCAAATTAGGTACTTTTCATAATTTTATGACTTTTTCCTCATAATATTTTGACTTTATTTTCATCACATTAACTTTTCCCGCCAACCTAATTCAATAATTACAACTTGATTTAGTTTTTTTTGTAAAAAGTTGAGTTCAGTTTTATTTTTTGCTGATGTTATTCTTGCCTGTGTTTACATTAAAAATGGCATCTTTGCTGAAATTGTTCTTTTCATAATTTTATGACTTTATTCTCATAATATTTTGACTTTATTTTCATCACTTTTTCCCGCCAACCTAATTCAATAATTACAACTTGATTTAGTTTTCTTTGTAAAAAATTGAGTTCAGTTTTATTTTTGCTGATGTTATTCTTGCTTGTGTTTACATTAAAAATGGCATCTTTGCTGAAATTGTTCTTTTCATAATTTTATGACTTTATTCTCATAATATTTTGACTTTATTTTCATCACATTAACTTTTCCCGCCAACTAAATTCAATAATTACAACTTGATTTAGTTTTCTTTGTAAAAAGTTGAGTTCAGTTTTATTTTTTGCTGATGTTATTCTTGCTTGTGTTTACATTAAAAATGGCATCTTTGCTCAAATTGTTCTTTTCATAATTTTTATGACTTTATTCTCATAATATTTTGACTTTATTTTCATCACTTTTTCCCCACAACCTAATTCAATAATTACAACTTGATTTAGTTTTTTTTGTAAAAAGTTGAGTTCAGTTTTATTTTTGCTGATGTTATTCTTGCCAGTGTTTACATTAAAAATGGCATCTTTGCTCAAATTATGTTGTTTTCATAATTTTATGACTTTTTTCTCATAATATTTTGACTTTATTTTCATCACATTAACTTTTTCCCGCCAACGAAATTCAATAATTACAACTTGATTTAGTTTTCTTTGTAAAAAGTTGAGTTCAGTTTTATTTTTTGCTGATGTTATTCTTGCTTGTGTTTACATTAAAAATGGCATCTTTGCTGAAATTGTTCTTTTCATAATTTTATGACTTGATTCTCATAATATTTTGACTTTATTTTCATCACATTAACTTTTCCCGCCAACCAAATTCAATAATTACAACTTGATTTAATTTTCTTTGTAAAAAGTTGAGTTCAGTTTTATTTTTTGCTGATGTTATTCTTGCCTGTGTTTACATTAAAAATGGCATCTTTGCTCAAATTGTTCTTTTCATAATTTTATGACTTGATTCTTATAATATTTTGACTTTATTTTCATCACTTTTTCCCGCCAACCTAATTCAATAATTACAACTTGATTTAGTTTTCTTTGTAAAAAGTTGAGTTCAGTTTTATTTTTTGCTGATGTTATTCTTGCCAGTGTTTACATTAAAAATGGCATCTTTGCTCAAATTATGTTCTTTTCATAATTTTATGACTTTTTTCTCATAATATTTTGACTTTATTTTCATCACATTAACTTTTCCCGCCAACCAAATTCAATAATTACAACTTGATTTAGTTTTTTTTGTAAAAAGTTGAGTTCAGTTTTATTTTTGCTGATGTTATTCTTGCTTGTGTTTACATTAAAAATGGCATCTTTGCTGAAATTGTTCTTTTCATAATTTTATGACTTTTTTCTCATAATATTTTGACTTTATTTTCATCACATTAACTTTTTTCCCACAACCTAATTCAATAATTACAACTTGATTTAGTTTTTTTTGTAAAAAGTTGAGTTCAGTTTTATTTTTGCTGATGTTATTCTTGCCTGTGTTTACATTAAAAATGGCATCTTTGCTGAAATTGTTCTTTTCATAATTTTATGACTTTATTCTCATAATATTTTGACTTTATTTTCATCACATTAACTTTTCCCGCCAACCAAATTCAATAATTACAACTTGATTTAATTTTCTTTGTAAAAAGTTGAGTTCAGTTTTATTTTTTGCTGATGTTATTCTTGCCTGTGTTTACATTAAAAATGGCATCTTTGCTCAAATTGTTCTTTTCATAATTTTATGACTTGATTCTTATAATATTTTGACTTTATTTTCATCACTTTTTCCCGCCAACCTAATTCAATAATTACAACTTGATTTAGTTTTCTTTGTAAAAAATTGAGTTCAGTTTTACTTTTGCTGATGTTATTCTTGCTTGTGTTTACATTAAAAATGGCATCTTTGCTGAAATTGTTCTTTTCATAATTTTATGACTTTTTTCTCATAATATTTTGACTTTATTTTCATCACTTTTTCCCCACAACCTAATTCAATAATTACAACTTGATTTAGTTTTTTTTGTAAAAAGTTGAGTTCAGTTTTATTTTTGCTGATGTTATTCTTGCCTGTGTTTACATTAAAAATGGCATCTTTGCTCAAATTCAAAGTCCGAAAAAAGTTCGACACACACACACACACACACAGAATTACAGAATAACTGCACCGTAGAGACAAATCCCAGCTGATCTTTCCCATGAACATTCCCTCCTGCCCCCATCACCCCACCCCCACACACTTTCACTATGCCGCTCCCCTGCAGGCCCCAATGTAGTGATTCACTTAGCCCACCACAGCAAAACCTTCCTCATCACCTGCGGGAGCGTGTTGATTTGTGCGGCACGCCACCTTCCCGCCGCTTCCTTTGGAAGGATCAGTTCCAGCTTGAAATATGAAATCGAGTGTGTGGGGGGTGGGGGGGGTTTGAAAGCGCTCCTCCAGAAAGTGATTTATGAGTCCGAACCATTCGCAGTGCTCACTTCCTGTGGGCGAAGCCTCCAGACTCTCTCCTGAGTCTGTTTTGTGGCGTCACGTCACAGCCGAGACGGACGCCTGTGGAATGTAGCGCAACGGCACGATTTGCTTCGCCGTGGGATCTCCCGTACGCTTTCAAGAACCTCACTTCTTCTCAAACGTGCGGACTGACTTTGCATGGCTGGGGACTCTTTATTAGGTACACATGCACGATTTTGAGAGATCCATCAAAGGGCTCAGTTTTGATGGGAAACTGTCACGATTTATCGAGGACATTTTTCGAGCGGCACGAGAGGGTCAAAGATTGTCTAATAGCGAGAGGAGTGTTCACTCTTGCTGTCACTGAAACAATTCTTTTTGAAGAAGATGTGTCGCTAACTTTTTATACTTATTTCAGCATACGGTGTTCCCTCCCGAATCCGCCATTTTAATCCCAAAATAACCCGCAATCAGTGAAATCCACAAAGTCGCCAACTTTATTCTATATGTTTCACGTCTGTAAAATCCTACACGTTTCTCTGACAGGCATGAATATTTTCTCACGTTTCGCTTTTGTTTAAATACTCCAAAAAGTGTTTGAATTGTAATAATTAACCTATGAAGTCGGAGACAAGAAATGATGAAGTGACTGGCGCATATTTCACTCCTCTTCTGCTGCACTGTAGCGTTTTTGTATCCTTGTTGCCTTTCTTAAAATGTCTTTTACTGAAATTAGTTTCAAGTCAAAAGTACAGTTTTTAAATAATAATCATACATTTTATTTATAAAGTGCTTTAAAAAAAAAACTCAAAGATGCTTTACACGGTAAAATAAATCAAATACATGTGTAGAAAATAGCAAAATAAAAGTAAAGAGTTTAAAGGTTAAAATCCATAGGAAATAGAGATATTGCAATGTGATGTCATTTCTAAATACAGTAAACCTCGGATATATCGGATTCAATTGTTCCCACTGGTTTTGTCCGATATAAGCGAAATCTGTTATATGCGTATAGCGGAAAATGTCCGTTTTACGCATATATGGGATTTATATCCGGTATATGCGTAAATGGGATTTTATCCGTTATAAAAAGGCACTTCCTTGACTATGTTTCCAATGTACCTGGACGCGCAGGCAACGCTGCAAACGCTGCAAATGACGTCGTATAGCGGCCTGTCACGATTCGGCGAATCGGAGCGCCACGATGCGGCCATCCGATATATGCCAGGGAAATTTCATGGAAATGCATTGGAACGGGACTGGAGATTTTGTCCGAAATAGGCGAAATCCGTTACAAAAAATCCGATATATGCAATGAATTTTTATTGGAAATGCATTACAGAAAAATCGCTTCTTTTTTATCTGTCCGTTGTGAGCGAATTTCCGATATATCCGAGTCCGATATATCCGAGGTTTACTGTAGGTCCCATTGAAATCTTAATGACTATTTTCAGGTGTTTTTTTTTATTTCAGATTAATTCATAATTTATAATTCATTAATAAATGACTTCATTTTTTTAAAATTTTTTTAATTTTTATTTTTTTAATTTTTTTAATTTTTATTTTTTTAATTTTTTTTTTTAATTTACATTTTAAAGATTAATAAATGACTTCAAATCTGACCTTAGTTTACGATTGTGACACATTGATCCTGACACTTAAAACACATTACACTAAAAAATCCGATATATGCAATGAATTTTTATTGGAAATGCATTACAGAAAAATCGCTTCTTTTTTATCTGTCCGTTGTGAGCGAATTTCCGATATATCCGAAGTTTACTGTATGCACGTTTTAAAGAGTTCCCTATTAAAGAGTCGTGTGTTTTTAAGCTAGAAGTCTTGAAAGTAGTCGGGTCGGCAGTGTCATGGATGTGTGGCGTAGTGAGACCCAAAGGGAGGGGGCGGCAACAGAGAAGGCTCTGTCCCCCCAGGTTCCGTGCCTGGTCCTAGGGACAGTCAGGAGGTTTGTATCCGAGCAAGGAGGGGACGGGAAAGGGGTGTCGGGGCGGAGCAAGTCTTTAGTCGAAATGAAAATGAAAATTTTCTTCTGTGCATACTTAGAAGTTAGAAGCACATAATAGAAAAACGGCACCGTGTAATAGGAATAATATCATAAATGATACAATTCCATTCAACATGGCAATAAAGATTGCTCTCAGCACCTTGGCGCGTTTCTTCCATAGAACAACAACATGAACAGAGTGAGCCCTTTTCTCAGTCACAGTCTTTTTTCACACAAGAGTGTAATGTCGTCAAAATTGTATGAGTAAATTGCGCTATATTGTGATATATTTTTTGTATATTTTCATTGTACTTTTCTTTAAAATAATCTTCTCTCGTCTCTTTTTCGTAGCCCCAAGTCTTGTGTGGCGTTTCATGTTGGGAACTGAATGCCCGGTGGACGTCCACATCCAGTTTGCTATTAAACCTTACACTTAAACAAACAAAAAACGTTATTCGAATGGCAATACAGTTCAGCCGAAGTCAAGAAAACACGTAAAAAATACTTCACAATATACTTAGCAATAAAAAACCTTTTCAGTTCATCGTAAAATAATCGTGAGAATAACAAGAAGTGTAGAAACACACATTTCTATAGTATGTACATCCGTCTTATTTCATGATGAATTTTGAATAACAAACAATGTACAGTAAACCTCGGATATATCGGACTCGGATATATCGGAAATTCCAATGTACCTGGACGCACAGGCAACGCTGCAAACGCTGCAAATGACGTCGTATAGCGGCCTGTCACGATTCGGCGAATCGGAGCGCCACAATGCGGCCATCCGATATATGCGAGGGAAATTTAACGGAAATGCATTGGAACGGGACTGGAGATTTTGTCCGAAATAGGCGAAATCCGTTATAAAAAATCCGATATATGCAATGAATTTTTATTGGAAATGCATTACAGAAAAATCGCTTCTTTTTTATCTGTCCGTTGTGAGCGAATTTCCGATATATCCGAGTCCGATATATCCGAGGTTTACTGTATTAACATCTCCAAATGAACTAAAAATTGTAATCATGCTAAAAGATACATTTCTGAAAATCTTTTTTCTTTTATACTAGCAGAACATTCCAGCCATGAGGGGTTGCGATCAAGACACCAGATGATTTTTTTACGTTGAATTTCCCGTTTTGAGTGAAGATACTTAAATGCAGTGAACTGTACAAACTGTACTGTTACACTAGTGAGTGAGAATAGACGTTCTGATGTTCGGAGTGCTCCTGAATGCACCTCACTGTTGTCTCATGACAATGAGGAAGTGTTGTTCCGAGAAGTACTAATGATGTATTTATGAGTTGTTGATGTTTCTATAGGGTTGGAATTTTACTGCTGTTGATGTGTTTAGGTCAGAATAAAGCTACAGTAAACCTCGGATATATCGGACTCGGATATATCGGAAATTCGCTCACAACGGACAGATAAAAAAGAAGCGATTTTTCTGTAATGCATTTCCAATAAAAATTCATTGCATATATCGGATTTTTTATAACGGATTTTGCCTATTTCGGACAAAATCTCCAGTCCCGTTCCAATGCATTTCCATGAAATTTCCCTCGCATATATTGGATGGCCGCATCGTGGCGCTCCGATTCGCCGAATCGTGACAGGCCGCTATACGACGTCATTTGCAGCGTTGCCTGCGCGTCCAGGTACATTGGAAACATAGTCAAGGAAGTGCCTTTTTATAACGGATAAAATCCCATTTACGCATATACCGGATATAAATCCGATATATGCGTAAAACGGACATTTTCCGGTATACGCATATAACGGATTTCGCTTATATCGGACAAAACCAGTGGGAACAATTGAATCCGATATATCCGAGGTTTACTGTAGTATATATAGTCCTAAACATAACCACCATTTACACTATGTACTATGTCCATTTAAGACATATACAGTAAACCTCGGATATATCGGACTCGGATATATCGGAAATTCGCTCACAACGGACAGATAAAAAAGAAGCGATTTTTCTGTAATGCATTTCCAATAAAAATTCATTGCATATATCGGATTTTTTATAACGGATTTCGCCTATTTCGGACAAAATCTCCAGTCCCGTTCCAATGCATTTCCATGAAATTTCCCTCGCATATATCGGATGGCCGCATCGTGGCGCTCCGATTCGCCGAATCGTGACAGGCCGCTATACGACGTCATTTGCAGCGTTTGCAGCGTTGCCTGCGCGTCCAGGTACATTGGAAACATAGTCAAGGAAGTGCCTTTTTATAACGGATAAAATCCCTTTTTTTTTCCGGACATTTTCCGGTATACGCATATAACTGATTTCGCTTATATCGGACAAAACCAGTGGGAACAATTGAATCCGATATACGTATCCGAGGTTTACTGTATTATGGTTATTCATAAAAAAGTCAAAGAAAGCTTCCATACTTCTGGTCGGGGCAAGGTCACGTCGGCTGAGTGGGGCCGACTGAACCCCGCCCGAAATCTGCCTGGATCCGGAAATCTAACCCAGGCCAGCTATGCTAACCGCTTACACGGCCGAGGCCTATCACGGGTCACTCTGTGGACCCGATGACAACCTTCACCTCTGCGGTGACGAAGAACCCGACGCCCCCACACGTCAACAGCGGCTCCCTCGGCGTACACTTTGTGGTTGACCACAAGCACCGCCGTGCCCGCCCCCACACCCCCACCGGGGATAGACTTATCCGCAAGGGAGGGGCCAGGACAGGCCGCAGTAGCCCCAGGTGGACGTTGAACCACCAAGGAGGGGGCGGTCTTAGGGAGCGAGCGAGTCCAAGTCCCCTGGTCTGAGCTGCCGATGGAGCATCATCAACTTGGGAGGAGACAAATGTGGAATTCATCTGGCCCTCAGGAACTCTTTGGGATGGAGGAAATATTTGGGAGGGAGCGCTCTGGCAAGGTTGGGATGTTTGGAAGTGGGACACAGCAGACTGAAGGACAGTGAGTCCAGGACAGTATTAAAACTGTTTTTTTTTCCAGTCACAGCGTTTGACTGGTTCTGTATGTTGTCTGCAATGCTGCTGGAAATGACATAACAGTGCAAGCACACATCATTTGATTGATTCCATTGTTTTTTAAGTGTTTACTGCTCTCTTAGCCTTTACACTTTAGCTATTACAGCAGAAACTCGACAGTTTGACAGTTTGACCTCGGAACTCATTTTTTATTTTCAATTATTTCCCCTTTTCAAATCATAGTTTCCACGTTTGTCGTCACTGCACTTGGTCACGTTCTGTTCAACTCCAGCAGATGGCGCCATTGCTCCTCCAGTGAAGTTCCTGTTTAACTACAAGTCAACTATAAGTGATTATTATGTTATTCAGAGGTTATGAGTCCACAATTTAGCTAGTTATTTGTTCGAATTGTCTGGAAAAAAAAACATTTATGTAAAAACGCACTTCCAGAACAACGTATAAGTGAATTAAAACGCTGAATTTCAACTAAATACGCAGTAGAAGTCCAATACTGCCCCCAAGTGGAAGGTGGCTGTCATCGTCACGGCAGAAATTCATCGCATCGACCAGAAGAGGTCGCTGGAGTTCGGGAAAAAAATACACCCCATCCATTGGTCTCGTCAAAAAGAATCTTAAGTTATTTTTAACCATGTGATATTGATTTCTTTGTCATGTATATATTTATTATTATTGCAAATCCAATATGTTTTTTTTACTGGTACCCGGATCCTGAATCATGTTACAGCTCGGAGCCATTTGTCATCTATCCTTACAGAGCCGGAGAACACAAAAGCCAAGACCTATCATGTTCACCTGTCATCAGTCAATGGACTCCCACCGGTACCAGCCAGGAGTGGTGGGTGGTGGGTGGCGGTGATGGAGGGGTGGAAGCGTAAACAGTCTAGTAGTGAGAGGCTCTGACCGTGTTGTCTTCTCTCGGAAGTGGAGAGAATGGAAGAACATCTTGGTATTCTTGTTTTAGGGGGCCCACAATGAGTGAAACCTGAGTGACACTTAATGACACTTTGAGGGCTCACTTCCTGGGAAATGTTGCATTAAATGTCAGGACGTATGGAATCAGTATCGGATTCTTCGATGTATAAGAAAAGACTTCCAACATCACAGCATCATCTTATTGTGTCTTCAGTCAGGGATGGTGTTGCTAGGATCACAGTCTAGGGCAGGGGTGGGCAAACTACGGCCCGGGGGCCACATCCGGCCCGCCAAGTGTTTGAATACGGCCCGCCCAATCTTTCCAAAGTATTTCATTTAAACTCAACATACAACCTGGCATCATGGCCTGAGCCAACCTTTTGATGGTTTTATCAATTTCGTTGTTTGACATGGTCTGTTGTTTATTATATTATTATTATTTATTATTTTATATTTATATTTAAATATTTTAAAAATAATACAATATTATAATAATTACAATAAAATTTAAATAATAATTATTATATTATTATTATGTAAGATATGCAAATATAACAATAATATTATATATAATTAATATAATAATTAGCATTAATATAATAATTATAATAATAATAATAGTTCTAATAATAATTATAATAATCTAATAATCTAATAATAATAATAATTATTATTATTATTATTATTATTATTATTTATTATTTATTATTTATTATTTATTATTTATTATTTATTATTTATTATTTATTATTTATTATTTATTATTTATTATTTATTATTTTTATTTTTATTTTTATTTTTATTATATTAGATTATTATAATTATTATTAGAACTATTATTATTATTATATTATATTAATGCTAATTATTATATTAATTATATATAATATTATTGTTATATTTGCATATTTTACATAATAATAATATAATAATTATTATTTTAATTTTATTGTAATTATTATAATATTTTATTATTTTTAAAATATTTAAATATAAATATAAAATAATAAATAATAATAGCAGATTGCATGACAATTTTACAGATACAATAATACCAGGTGGACTGTTACGTGTAAAATATATAGTCTGCCCCCCCCCATATCAATGCGGCCCACGAGTCAAAAAGTTTGCCCACCCCTGGTCTAGGGCTTCGGGAGTGCTGCTGAAACTGGGGAGCTGCGGTTCAGGGGAAACATGAATGCCAAAATGACCTCAGACACTGCAGCATAACAGAAGAGGCAAAAACAAACCACTACAGCAACATGAGTACTATAAACATCATCCAACATGCCAACTATCCCATCAGCACCAACTTAGAAGTGGGCGTGTTTTAACGCAGAAGCACCTTCACAGCAGGCGGCTCTCCTCCATAAAAGCAGCAGTGCAGCGTCTCATGAAGCATCCCCCAATCTTCTCAGCATCGCCATCATCATCTTCAAACCATCATCTCCAGCATGCACCAAGAGTCGTGCCACTCTTTGGTTTTACTTTGCATCCTCCTGAGGAGCAGCGGCCAAGCCTTCAAGAACGATGCCACGGAGCTCCTCTCCTCGCATGCGAGCGCACCGGTGGCGGGGGAGCAGCACGGCAACGTGTCGCTGAATCGGGCACGCTCCGGTGGGCGAGCGGCAGCGGCGGCGGCGGCGGCCGGGACAGAGCGCGACAGAAGCGGTAAGGCCGGACAGAGGAGCCCCGGGGGTGCGCGTGCACTGCATGGATCTTAAAGAGGGGATGTCTCTTATAAAACCACTTTGTTCAGAGGCTAATATAATAATTAATGAAGGTTGGGTATGTTAATTAGCCCTGTAATTGCAATAGAGGATATTAAAGGCACTTGTTTTTATTGTAACTTTATTAGTGACCTTTTAATAAGGTATTTAGGATAAAAGTCTTTAGAGTTTTGGAGTCAAAACAGAAATTACAGTAAACCTCGGATATATCGGATTCAATTGTTCCCACTGGTTTTGTCCGATATAAGCGAAATCCGTTATATGCGTATATCGGAAAATGTCCGTTTTACGCATATATCGGATTTATATCCGGTATATGCGTAAATCGGATTTTATCTGTTATAAAAAGGCACTTCCTTGACTATGTTTCCAATGTACCTGGACGAGTGTGCAGACTTTTCTACTGAAAGGCTGACAGGAGTATGATTTGGGTATTTCAAAATCATAATAGTTGGAATAATACTACCACATCATGACGCATACCTGCACACTTTTTGAAATCCAATGCGAGGCCTGCATCAGTAACAATAACAAATATTATTAATAATAATAATATTATTATTGACACATTATTGGTTTTCTTATTTAACTTCATTTCAGGTTCAAAATATGACGTATATAGTATTTCAAACTTCCACCACAATAATAAAAATGACATATAGAGGGTAATTCATGATCAATTTACATTTCAAAAATACTTACTGTACACAAAATCTATTTTTTAATTTTCTATTTATTAAACGGGACCTAAGATGCTAATCTTTTGACCCCTTGTATTGAGTTGTGGTCTCCGAAAACCAGCACAGAAAGCGTTCTACAGTAAACCTCGGATATATCGGATTCAATTGTTCCCACTGGTTTTGTCCGATATAAGCGAAATCCGTTATATGCGTATACCGGAAAATGTCCGTTTTACGCATATATGGGATTTATATCCGGTATATGCGTAAATGGGATTTTATCCGTTATAAAAAGGCACTTCCTTGACTATGTTTCCAATGTACCTGGACGCGCAGGCAACGCTGCAAACGCTGCAAATGACGTCGTATAGCGGCCTGTCACGATTCGGCGAATCGGAGCGCCACGATGCGGCCATCCGATATATGCGAGGGAAATTTCATGGAAATGCATTGGAACGGGACTGGAGATTTTGTCTGAAATAGGCGAAATCCGTTATAAAAAATCCCATATATGCAATGAATTTTTATTGGAAATGCATTGGTTCTTTTTTATCTGTCCCTTGTGAGCGAATTTCCGATATATCTGAGTCCGATATATCCGAGGTTTACTGTATGATGAATGAGGTATTATAAATCAACATGTACTGTATCAAAATATTTGTAAATATTTATAAAAAAAAACTACAAAAAACTATTGTTTGCTGTGTTTGAAGCGCATAATGAAGTGTCTGGTGAGTGTACAGGTGTAGGTTACCTGCAGTAAAGTTTAAAAGTACCACAAGTACGAGCATGGTTCTCAACTGGCCTGGCTACAGGACCCACCAATTATCCCTCAATGACTCAAACTCAAACGCACTCTTCTCCAGCAGATGTCTGCGGCTGTGTGTCCCCTCCCACTCAAACTTGACAAAGTCGCCTATAGAAACGTGGCATGGGCCCCGTGGCAGCATAGCAATCGAACAGTACAGAGTAGAGCGAGGTGCATTCACTGACGTTTTTTTTTTTTTGCCCGGGCAAAGGCCAGCCACCCAGTGAAAACAGCTCCATGATGCAGCAGTTAAAAAACACCGACTATAAGGCTACAGGATGACAGCACGTCATATACATATAATCACAACACCTGACGACGACTCCCACGACGACGAGCAGTTCATTCATCAAACAGCGCCACGGTGACAGGAAGCCATTGTCACAGAGGCGTATGATGTTATCAATGCATCCGAGTTCGAGTTACCGCCGTGCAGAAGAGGCGTGATATTCACCCCGCAGCGGAATCGTCACACGGAGGTCAGCCATTAATAGCTCAACTTTTTCAAGTCGACAACTTGAAAGGAGGCATCAAACCAGCGCCAAAGTTAGAAAGACAGTCATCCTGATTATACTGTATCTGGTATCAGTATTCATATGATTAATAGTAGTGATACCACCTCTCAACCATGGCTCTAAATGTATTAAAAAAAAGACGAGAGAAAGCACATTATTGCTTTTGACTTGTCAAGTGAACCTTTGACACCCTCAAAGGTTCTGCTTCACTTTTTGCACTTGATGCTACAGTCTGGTCTTTTTGGGATGCTTCAATGTTCCAAATAGTTTCCTCAAAGTACAATAATTTGCCATATTTGGAACATGAGTGTACTTTGAGGGACAGAAATTGACACTTTTTGTACACAGTGTGGCATCTTTGCAGCAAATAGTCACAGGGGGTCTCCAAGCTCCAAAATTGAAACATCGGTAGTAACAATTAAGTTACAAGAATAAAGTTAAAACAGTTGCAATTAGTGAGAAAATGTATAATAATTTTAGTTATTTCTAATTTAAGAACAACATTGAAATATGATGAGGAAAAATAACATCAACTTAGTTGCATAAAGGTGAAAAATTAAAGAAATTCTTATTTGTTTAAAGATGTAATATTTTGAAACACAAAACCACAAAGTTGGAATTTCAGGAAAATCAGGTTGCGGGAAAAATCAGAATGTTACAGAATAAGGTCAGAATATTATGGGAATAAAGACATTATTAGAAGAAGCTATACAAGTATAGGCTATAGCAGGGGTGGGCAAACTTTTTGACTCGCGGGCCGCATTGATTTACAAAATTGACAGGGGGCCAGACTATATATTTTACGCATATAATTCTAACAGTCCACCTGGAATGATTTTATCTGTAAGTGTCATGCAACCTGCTATGTATATGTGCTTGTGTCCTTTTTTCAGGAGCACTTTGTAAACAGCAGATCACATCAAATAAACAAATTGATTTAAAAAAAAAACTACCTAAACCATCAAAAGGTTGGCAAAAGCCATGATGTCAGGTTGTATGTTAAGTTTGGAAAGAACGTGCGGGCCATATTTAAACACTTGGCGGGCCGGATGTGGCCCCCGGGCCGTAGTTTGCCCACCCCTGACCTAAACCATCAAAAGGTTGGCAAAAGCCATGATGTCAGGTTGTATGTTAAGTTTGGAAAGAACGTGCGGGCCATATTTAAACACTTGGCGGGCCGGATGTGGCCCCCGGGCCGTAGTTTGCCCACCCCTGGGCTATAGGCTCTTTTTTAAAAAGAAAGTGGAAACGTGGACAAATTAAAAAACAGCATAGGCTCACGAGCATATTACTTTGAAGAGATAGTTTGTTTATTCATTCATTCATATGCTCACGAGGGTCGCGGGGGTGCTGGAGCCTATCCCAGCTGTCGTTGGGCGAGAGGCGGTGTACACCCTGGACTGGTGGCCAGCCAATCACAGGGCACATATAGACAAACAACCATTCACACTCACATTCATACCTATGGACAATTTGGAAACTCCACACAGAGATGGCCGAGGGTGGAATTGAACTCGGGTCTCCTAGCTGTGAGGCCTGCATGCTAACCACTCATCCGCCATGCAGCATAGCTTGTTTAAAAAAAAAAATCATATTTTACAACACAGCACAAATAGATCTACATACAGTAAACCTCGGATATATCGGATTCAATTGTTCCCACTGGTTTTGTCCGATATAAGCGAAATCCGTTATATGCGTATACCGGAAAATGTCCGTTTTACGCATATATCGGATTTATATCCGGTATATGCGTAAATGGGATTTTATCCGTTATAAAAAGGCACTTCCTTGACTATGTTTCCAATGTACCTGGACGCTGTCCAAAGCCAAACGCATGGCCGACCGTTTTAATAATGGTCAAAATAAACATGCTTCTCTGAATTCTGATATCTTTCCACACAGAGCAAAGCCAAATTGGATGCAGAGAGTTGAGGTCCACCAAGTACATCTCAGATGGCCACTGCACCAGCATCAATCCCATTAAGGAGCTGGTGTGTGCCGGCGAGTGTCTACCAGCTCAGATGCTCCAGAACTGGATCGGCGGACCCTACAGCAGAAAGTTGTGGTCTCGCCGCGGCGCCGGCACGAGCAGCGCCAGCAGCCAGGACTGGCGGTGCGTCAACGACAAGACTCGCACTCAACGCATCCGGTTGCAGTGCCAGGACGGCAGCACCAGAACGTACAAAATCACGGCGGTCATCTCCTGTAAGTGCAAGAGATACTCCAGGCAGCACAACGAGTCAGGCCACAAGTTTGAGCCCGCGGTTCTGTCACCGCCGCAGCTCCTGCACAAGCACAAGGCCAAGAGCAGGAAGCAGATGGGGAAGAAGCGCTTGAGTGAGAACTGGCACCAGTCAGAACCATGAGGGTCTATTTAGACTCATGTGGATTACAGCTGCTCTCCGTGGGCTGGACTTGATTTAGCTTTTAAGATGGTGTCTCACTTTAATGGATCATCAAAGGCCTCTTCTGGCCATTTTGATGCATGTAAAGATAATGTGAACAAAACCAAAATATACAGCTTTCCTAAGCCTGGATATAAGCCATACATTGTCCTATGTATGTACGTATGTATGTATTTATGTATGTATGTATGTATGTATGTATGTAGCCATGTGTGTGCTCTTTTTATTTGATGTACAAATTGAGATGATGACAAACCCCTCCAAGCACCTTGTAAATATTTGTACATATATGTCAAATTGTTACTTGCTTTTTTTTCAATAACCATGTGTATAAAATTGATGTAATATATTCTAAGTGGCAACATGTGCGGGTAAAGTTTGGAAATAAAACATTTTTACATCCCATAAAATGAGACCCCAGCAGTTTTATTTCACAAACAACCGTGTGCTTTCAAAATATGGGCTTGGAAAATAAAATTGAAACCCCCACTGCTATGGAGGACCAAAACTGCCAAAATAATAAATAAATAAATAAATAAATAAAAGTGGAAATAAAAACAAAAATGAAAAAAAAAAATCAAAAAATTAAATACAAAAAAAATAATATAAATGGAAATAAAAACAAAAATAAAAAAATATATACATAAATAAATAAATAAAAGCAAAAATAAATACAAAAATAAAAAACAAGATTCAAAAATTAAAAATACAAAAATAAATGTAGAAATAAATACAAAAATATATGAATAGAATTACATATCAATAAATAAATAAAAGCACTCTGCTCTCATATGTATTTATTTCATGCAGCAGACAATGTCAGCTTGAAATGCAGAAGGAAAAACTATTCAAATGAGGGGGCGGTCCTAAGTGTGTCTTGGGTTGAACTGTTCGCCTATTGGTTGATCGACATGTGAGTGCGAAAATCGACTAGGTATGCCTGCAAACGGCCACAGCAAGAGGAAGTATACAGGGAGAAAAGTATACATTTACCGGGACAATAATGGCGGGGTCCACCAGGAAGTCGGTGTCCGAGTTGGACATTGCAGCCATATTTACCGCCATTGAGAGTGGTGTGGTGACTTCCTCTTGCTGTGGCCGTTTGCAGGCATACCTAGTCGATTTTCGCACTCACATGTCGATCAACCAATAGGCAAACAGTTCAACCCAAGACACACTTAGGACCGCCCCCTCATTTGAATAGTTTTTCCTTCTGCATTTCAAGCTGACATTGTCTGCAGCATGAAATAAATACATATGAGAGCAGAGTGCTTTTATTTATTTATTGATATGTAATTCTATTTATATATTTATTTTTGTATTTATTTCTACATTTATTTTTGTATTTATTTTTAATTTTTGAATCTTGTTTTTTATTTATTTTTGCTTTTATATTTTATATATTTATTTATTTATTATTTTGGCAGTTTTGGTCCTCCATACACTGCAACCCCAGTAACTATAAACCAAACTGTTGTAACATCTCGCGAACAGATGAAAATCACGCGAGAATATCCAACCACGCAGCTGCAAAAACATCAAGCTTCAATCATTCACTCTACAGTCACAGGAAATACCAAAGTTTGGCCGTTATATGCATTTTATAGTAAATTACGAAACTTGTTTATTTTTACTAGCTTAAAAAAATATATAATATTATTGTCAGTCGTGATGAAACGTAAATTATATTACATCCATCAGTTTTATTGTGAAGGTTTTAGGCGGAAGTTCGGTGTTGAGCTGAAATACACAAGTTAGAAATGTATATAGGTTGGCGAATAGCAAATACATACCTCTTCTATTAAAGGGGGATTATTACGAATGGCGTGCGAGGACAGCCCATCCAGGAGCTGATGGAGATGAGCTGCAGGAACATATCGAGTGATGAAGCAGGCGGGCCCACGCATCCAGGGACTTTCCCAACCAGTCAGTCCGGGAACAGCGGCCTCGTGCCGGCCAAAGGCGATGTTGACTTCCCGGTGTGTGTGGTTCTTCCTGCCGGTGGCAGCGGAGAGAGGACCGGGTTGCAAACGCCCAAACAGTTTTGCCTGTTACTGAGCCGACCGCTTATAAGCTACACAATTCAGACTTTTGAGAGGTATGGCTACACTTTTTTTTTTTTAGCTGGACAACTTCTGGGTAACTTATTATGGCGGTGGCTAAACCGTTATCACCAATAAATCTCAGTGACGTGATGTGGAGTTCTCCACCTGACAACCGAGATGCTAAGAAATGCTAATTGCTAAACAGTTTACCTAGCTTAATCGCTTCACTTTCACTTCTAATTAAATGCATTGAATGAACCCGTTTAAAGGCTACAGCGCCTTGCAGTACCACCTCCCACCGCTAATTAACGCTATGAGAACTGTACGGTGGAAAAATACTTCAATGTCAGTGAGAACTTGTTAGGTATTACCAATATTTTTTGTTTGCCTTGTGTAAAAGTGTCAGCATCACGCTTACAAAAGCCTTCAACAACTTTTTTCCTCCATTTCCTCCCAGGGTGTCATGGATCCAGAGCATCGTGGTGGTCGTTGCCAAAGAAAACATGGACCTAATGGTGGACATCATTCAGCGTTTTCACCACACCAAGGTTCAAGTTGTGCCAGGCGGCTCCACACGTCACAGGTCCATACGCAACGGTGTACTGGCTCTGGGTGAGCAAGAGGAGGGGTCGACGGCAGGAAGGCCAAAGGTTGTAATCATTCACGATTCCGTGCGGCCTTTTGTGGAGGAGGACTTCCTGTACAAGATCACCATGGCTGCCCGGGAACACGGAGTCAGTATAATAATCACTATTTGATATAATGTGTTTGGGCTGTCGCTTTGTGTCGTCGCTTTTTCCAGAATACTAGTGTTGGAAGTCAGGAAAAAAAATGAGAGGAAACAATTTGAAATTGCCAAAGGTTCCTCGTGCTTGGAAAGAGAAGAATGCGTAAATTAAATCTTGGCTTAAATCTTCATATGCTTTTCACTAAAAGAACAAAGTCTGGATATTCCAAGTACAAAGTCATCCATCCTCTTTTTCCAGATTGCTACAGACAACACTTCAACAATAACAGGACAGAAAAATTGTGGCACTGTGAGGCGAATATGAAATCTGATCGGTTAAAGATTTTGATCCCAATTGTTAACATAGCTTAGGTGACGGAGGCCAGCACTCCTGATTCTGAAGTCCCCGGGTAGAATCCATTGACATGGTAACACCCTACGAGAAGAAGATAATTAATTGCTGGGAATAAATTCATACAATTTAATAGAATAAATACTATGGAGGACCAAAACTGCCAAAATAATAAATAAATAAATAAATATATAAAATATAAATACAAAAATAAAAAACAAGATTCAAAAATTAAAAATAAATCCAAAAATAAATGTAGAAATAAATACAAAAATAAATATATAAATAGAATTACATATCAATAAATAAATAAAAGCACTCTGCTCTCATATGTATTTATTTCATGCAGCAGACAATGTCAGCTTGAAATGCAGAAGGAAAAACTATTCAAATGAGGGGGCGGTCCTAAGTGTGTCTTGGGTTGAACTGTTCGCCTATTGGTTGATCGACATGTGAGTGCGAAAATCGACTAGGTATGCCTGCAAACGGCCACAGCAAGAGGAAGTCACCACACCACTCTCAATGGCGGTAAATATGGCTGCAATCTCCAGCTCGGACACCGACTTCCTGGTGGACCCCGCCATTATTGTCCCGGTAAATGTATACTTTTCTCCCTGTGTACTTCCTCTTGCTGTGGCCGTTTGCAGGCATACCTAGTCGATTTTCGCACTCACATGTCGATCAACCAATAGGCGATTGTATACATTATGCCAATTTTGGTTAGAAATAATCACTTGTATGATATTTAGTATTATATTTAGGAGTTGATAAGAATCAAAGGTTCTTATTGGATTCCATAGAAAATGCATACGGGTCATTTTTGACCCACTTATGGAAGGTTGGGGTAGTAACACAAAAACTAAAATTTCTTAAAATGTATAAAAGGTAAGTTAAAAATGTGAATGGTATGATATCAAAAACATGTTTTTTTTTGGAATACCTGGAATATGAAAATGAAAAATTTTTATTTCAAAGATATTTCAAGAAAACAACCTGACCGGGTCATTTTTGACCCACTTATGGAAGGTTGGGGTAGTAACACAAAAACTAAAATTTCTTAAAATGTATAAAAGGTAAGTTAAAAATGTGAATGGCATGATATCAAAAACATGTTTTTTTTAGGAATACCTGGAATATGAAATTATGAAAAATTTTCATTATGAAGATAATTCAAGAAAACAACCTGACCGGGTCATTTTTGACCCACTTATGGAAGGTTGGAGTAGTAACACAAAAACTACAATTTCTTAAAATGTATAAAAGGTAAGTTAAAAATGTGAATGGTATGATATCAAAAACATGTTTTTTTAGGAATACCTGGAATATGAAAATGAAAAATTTTTATTTCAAAGATATTTCAAGAAAACAACCTGACCGGGTCATTTTTGACCCACTTATGGAAGGTTGGGGTAGTAACACAAAAACAAAAATTTCTTAAAATGTATAAAAGGTAAGTTAAAAATGTGAATGGTATGATATCAAAAACATGTTTTTTTTTAGGAATACCTGGAATATGAAAATGAAAAATTTTTATTTCAAAGATATTTCAAGAAAACAACCTGACCGGGTCATTTTTGACCCACTTATGGAAGGTTGGGGTAGTAACACAAAAACTAAAATTTCTTAAAATGTATAAAAGGTAAGTTAAAAATGTGAATGGCATGATATCAAAAACATGTTTTTTTTTTAGGAATTCCTGGAATATGAAATGAAAAAAAAATTCTAAGGGTTAAATATATATTCTGGCCCCCCGGACAATTTTGTTAACTCAAAGCGGCCCGCGAGTCAAAAAGTTTGCCCACCCCTGGTCTAATCCAACACTCGAGTGCAGACTGAATAAATTAGAAGCGTTATCAAATGGCTCATCGACCTGAATTATATCGGTAACAATAAGGCATCAGTCACTGAGGAAATTAAAGCGACTTGGAAAGATTCCCAGGGATGTACAGTAGATAGATTTTGTTTTGGAGACATTTGCCAGCAGGTTGTCGGAGTCAAGGCTCAAAGCGCATCTGGTCTTCATTATTTTACACATCGCTCGAGACAGAACCAGCGGCAGCATCACATTAATTTCCATTTTAACAGCAGAAACATGTGTTTGCTCAGCTTTGATTTGCCGACATGTTGTCATGAAGTTAGCCAGTGTGTGCTCCAGCTGTGCGGATCAACGTGTCGCCAATGCGACTCTATAAAAAGACGTTTGGGAGCGCATTCGTTGTTGCATGTTGTGTTATTAGTACAGCTGTCAAAAATGGCACGGTTATAGCGCTAACTCATTTATTTCAGGAATTACATTAAAGCTTTTTGCATAAGTAATGCATGCATGCCACCCCTCTCTGTTATGACGGTAGACGGAGGAACCATAGCATCCCCACACAGAGTCTGATGCTCTTTGCTCCTTTATAGCTTTATACAGTAAACCTCGGATATATCGGATTCAATTGTTCCCACTGGTTTTGTCCGATATAAGCGAAATCCGTTATATGCGTATACCGGAAAATGTCCGTTTGTGTCCGGAAAATGTCCGGAAACAACATTTATACCAACACTCACGGGCACAAGTCTGATTTTGTCTTACTATGTCTACTATATTGGCTAATATGACTGTAAAGGTGACTATAGGGGTGTTATTTCATATTTAGAATGCTCTAACAATGTTAAAAGCTGTATTTAGTACAGTAAACCTCGGATATATCGGATTCAATTGTTCCCACTGGTTTTGTCCGATATAAGCGAAATCCGTTATATGCGTGTACCGGAAAATGTCCGTTTTACGCATATATCGGATTTATATCCGGTATATGCGTAAATGGGATTTTATCCGTTATAAAAAGGCACTTCCTTGACTATGTTTCCAATGTACCTGGACGCGCAGGCAACGCTGCAAACGCTGCAAATGACGTCGTATAGCGGCCTGTCACGATTCGGCGAATCGGAGCGCCACGATGCGGCCATCCGATATATGCGAGGGAAATTTCATGGAAATGCATTGGAACGGGACTGGAGATTTTGTCCGAAATAGGCGAAATCCGTTATAAAAAATCCGATATATGCAATGAATTTTTATTGGAAATGCATTACAGAAAAATCGCTTCTTTTTTATCTGTCCGTTGTGAGCGAATTTCCGATATATCCGAGTCCGATATATCCGAGGTTTACTGTAGCTTTATTCTGACCTAAACACATCAACAGCAGTAAAATTCCAACCCTATAGAAACATCACCAACTCATAAATACATCATTAGTACTTCTCGGAACAACACTTCCTCATTGTCATGAGACAACAGTGAGGTGCATTCAGGAGCACTCCGAACATCAGAACGTCTATTCTCACTCACTAGTGTAACTTACTGCGGAAGTACAGTTTGTACAGTTCACTGCATTTAAGTATCTTCACTCAAAACGGGAAATTCAACGTAAAAAATCATCTGGTGTCTTGATCGCAACCCCTCATGGCTGGAATGTTCTGCTAGTATAAAAGAAAAAAGATTTTCAGAAATGTATCTTTTAGCATGATTACAATTTTTAGTTCATTTGGAGATGTTAATACAGTAAACCTCGGATATATCGGACTCGGATATATCGGAAATTCGCTCACAACGGACAGATAAAAAAGAAGCGATTTTTCTGTAATGCATTTCCAATAAAAATTCATTGCATATATCGGATTTTTTATAACGGATTTCGCCTATTTCGGACAAAATCTCCAGTCCCGTTCCAATGCATTTCCATGAAATTTCCCTGGCATATATCGGATGGCCGCATCGTGGCGCTCCGATTCGCCGAATCGTGACAGGCCGCTATACGACGTCATTTGCAGCGTTTGCAGCGTTGCCTGCGCGTCCAGGTACATTGGAAACATAGTCAAGGAAATAAAATCCGATTTACGCATATACCGGATATAAATCCGATATATGCGTAAAACGGACATTTTCCGGTATACGCATATAACGGATTTCGCTTATATCGGACAAAACCAGTGGGAACAATTGAATCCGATATATCCGAGGTTTACTGTACTAAATACAGCGTTTAACATTGTTAGAGCATTCTAAATATGAAATAACACCCCTATAGTCACCTTTACAGTCATATTAGCCAATATAGTAGACATAGTAAGACAAAATCAGACTTGTGCCCGTGAGTGTTGGTATAAATGTTGTTTCCGGACATTTTCCGGACACAAACGGACATTTTCCGGTATACGCATATAACGGATTTCGCTTATATCGGACAAAACCAGTGGGAACAATTGAATCCGATATATCCGAGGTTTACTGTACTTGCAAATATACAAAATTGTGTCATTCAGCTTTTTGTCAAAAGGGCACATTTCACACACACGGTGATTAATCATGATTAATTCATTTGAAAACGGATTAACTTGATGAAACGTTTGAATCATTTCTAATTCTCAACGTATTTAATAGTTATACCTTTCCTCACATAGGCGGCTGGGGCCATCCGACCTCTTGTTTCCACGGTGATCGCCACAACATCAGAGGGCTACCTGGACCACTCCCTGGAGCGAGCCAAGTACAGAGCCAGCGAGATGCCTCAGGGCTTCACGTATGACGTCATCCATCGAGCCTATCAGAGGGTAGGGTACGCACAACATGGACTTCCTGTCTCTGGAATCACAGTTGCAGTTCAAGGATGTTGAAGTTGGCCTTAACACGTGTGGCCAAAATGCGGTGCTATGAACGACGTGTTCTCTAATGAAGGCCGTTAAGGAAAAATAGGCGCCAGAGAGCTTTGGTGAAATACGAGACGACAGAATGATGCGAGACAACACTCTCCTTCGTTTCTATTTTATATTTGAAGGTTTGTAATCGAATGAGTACGCTATGATTGGCTTGTGGATATGTTAGTGAAAGCGTAGTACACCTCGCCAAACTATGAGCAATGCCTGGATGCAAGAACCTACAGAAAGAAGTGGAAAACTTTAGTTTTGAAGTGGCTAAAAGTACAAAAATTGAGTTTGTGTGCTGGTATTTTGGCCCAAGACCAGATGCCAGCTCCGACATCCTGTTCAATCTTGACAGAATGTTGCGTAAACGCCGTCTATCATCTTCCCTCTTCAGTGCACCGAGGCCGACTTTGACTTTGGTACAGAATGTCTGCATCTGGCTCTGCAGTACTGCGCCACCAAAGCTAAGCTCATCGAGGGTCCGCCAACACTGTGGAAGGTGAGCTCACCGCTTTTTTCCCCCCCCGCACACTGACTCCCATGTAACTGAGGTCAATTGGGTGCCCCTTCAGGTTACGTACAAACGGGACTTGGCTGCCGCAGAGTCCATCATCAAAGGTGAGATTATTAATATAATAAATGAGCGCTGTGACATTGGCGGTGTTTGGTCCTCTATACGTTTAAGAGTTTCATCGTCTCGAGGGGGCAAAAAAAAAAACCAAGACTGAGCAAGTCGAGACAGGAGACAAACAGACAAATGGAAATAATGTATAATAATAATAATAATATAATAATAATAATAATAATAATAATAATAATAATAATAATAATAATAATAATAATAATAATATAATAATAATAATATAATAATAATAATAATAATAAATAACATGTGAAAATATAAGAATATTTATAATGAGATATTGTATCGTTGGTTCTGTTAAGGGACATACGCATTACTCTACAATAATAATAAACTGTCCCTTAATGAGAATAAAATAGGCGTCTATTTACCTAAAATATCATGATAATTGGAGATACATATTTCTTAATTTTTTGACTTGAATAATGATTTGGAGTGCATGAGAAAGTAGAATGGAAAGGTAGTGCTTTTTGCCCACATGGTCATTTATTAGTACGGTAATCCCTTGTTTGTTACGGTTAATTGGTTACAGAGCCGACCGTCCAGGAAGTCCAGGAAGTAGAATTCTCTGAAAATCAGTTTGCAAACTACAGTAAACCTCGGATATATCGGACTCGGATATATCGGAAATTGGCTCACAACGGACAGATAAAAAAGAAGCGATTTTTCTGTAATGCATTTCCAATAAAAATTCATTGCATATATCGGATTTTTTATAACGGATTTCGCCTATTTCGGACAAAATCTCCAGTCCCGTTCCAATGCATTTCCATGAAATTTCCCTGGCATATATCGGATGGCCGCATCGTGGCGCTCCGATTCGCCGAATCGTATCAGGCCGCTATACGACGTCATTTGCAGCGTTTGCAGCGTTGCCTGCGCGTCCAGGTACATTGGAAACATAGTCAAGGAAGTGCCTTTTTATAACACATAAAATCCGATTTACGCATATACCGGATATAAATCCGATATATGCGTAAAACGGACATTTTCCGGTATACGCATATAACGGATTTCGCTTATATCGGACAAAACCAGTGGGAACAATTGAATCCGATATATCTGAGGTTTACTGTACTAAATACAGCTTTTAACATTGTTAGAGCACTCTAAATATGAAATAACACCCCTATAGTCACCTTTACAGTCATATTAGCCAATATAGTAGACATAGTAAGACAAAATGAGACTTGTGCCCGTGAGTGTTGGTATAAATGTTGCTGTAAATGTTCGGTGAGCTGACTGGGGGTTGGACAGGAAGGGACATTGTTGGTTGAAAATTTTAGTGAAAGCGTCCAAAACCGAAGTTTTTGGTATCCGGTATCCACAACTGACATTTTGTATTTCACAATGCACTTTCTTCTAGTGTTCTCACATTAACTGAAAACCTGATTGAACCTCCTGAACGTAGAGAATCAGGTGCCATGTTTAAGGAGGATTTGGACGCGAGATCAGCTTGATTGCGCTGCAGCACAAATCCCAGGCAGAATCCAACCACTTTGCAGGCAAACTACTTTGACATTATTCCCAAATATTCCCTCCACATCTGACAGCCAATCTAAACCGTGGGAGTCTAGTTATAGTTCGGTCTAGATCGCCGATGTGGTGCGGTTGTTTGTCGCCTCCCGCGTGTGCCGCCCATTAGACATTAGACCAGGGGTGGGCAAACTTTTTGACTCGCGGGCCGCATTGATATGACAACATTTACGGGGGGGCGGGGGGGGGGGCAGACTATATATTTTACACGTAACAGTCCACCTGGTATTATTGTATCTGTAAAATTGTCATGCAATCTGCTATTATTATTTATTATTTTATATTTATATTTAAATATTTTAAAAATAATAAAATATTATAATAATTACAATAAAATTAAAATAATAATTATTATATTATTATTATGTAAAATATGCAAATATAACAATAATATTATATATAATTAATGTAATAATTAGCATTAATATAATAATTATAATAATCATAATAGTTCTAATAATAATTATAATAATATAATAATAATAGTAATTATTATTATTAAAATAATAATAATTATTATTATTATTATATTATTATAATATTCATTCATTCATTCATTTTCTACCGCTTTTTCCTCACGAGGGTCGCGGAGGTGCTGGAGCCTATCCCAGCTGTCTTCGGGCGAGAGGCGGGGTACACCCTGGACTGGTCGCCAGCCAATCACAGGGCACATATAGACAAACAACCATTCACACTCACATTCATACCTACGGACAATTTGGAGTCGCCAATTAACCTAGCATGTTTTTGGAATGTGGGAGGAAACCGGAGTACCCGGAGAAAACCCACGCATGCACGGGGAGAACATGCAAACTCCACACAGAGATGGTCGAGGGTGGAATTGAACCCTGGTCTCCTAGCTGTGAGGTCTGCGCGCTAACCACTATTATAATATATATATATATATAATTATTATATTATTATAATTATTATATGTGCTTGTGTCCCTTTTTTCAGGAGCACTTTGTAAACAACAGACCATGTCAAAAAACGAAATTGATACAACCATCAAAAGGTTGGCTCAGGCCATGATGCCAGGTTGTATGTTGAGTTTCAATGAAATACTTTGGAAAGATTGGGCGGGCCGTATTCAAACACTTGGCGGGCCGGATGTGGCCCCCGGGCCGTAGTTTGCCCACCCCTGCATCAGCCTGTTACGTACAAACAGGCCTTACGTGAGCCGCCGCCCACCCAACGATCACATCGCGAGCCTTGATAACTGACCACGCCCTGCCAAGCGCCTGCGATGCGCCAACCTAGCGAGACATTTTTCATGGGCAAGTTTGATCCCTGCAACTGTCGGAAACTGAGGAGTTCATCTGAGCATTCGCCGCACGCCATGGCGGAGGTCAGAACCCTGCTGAGTATCGGTGTTGTGTCCTTTTCTCGCAGACACGGTGTCGCGGCGGCTCTGCATGATCGCAGGTGGATGTGGCCATGCCAGGATGCTGGCCGACGCCCTCCGCAAGAACTTCGGTGCCTCGGAAACGGTACGTTGCGACAGTCACGGCTGATTAAAATGTTAGCGATTAGCATGTCACAGTAGGGATCGCCAGCCTTGGATGTTGTGATTTAAACATGTGGACATCTGGGTGGTCCCGCTCGTGAAAATTGTGGTCAAAGAAATAACGAAGTCTTGTCTGTAACATCTCTCGCTCTCCGCCTCCAGCGTCCAGATGGCATATTTGCTGAACCACAGGAGTTTGTTTGATTAATGGAGTGTCTCGCCTCGTGTCCGCACTCTCTTCTTCCCAAAGCTTTTATCCCTCCGCTTTCGACAAGTCGCTTTCCGTCGTTGCCCCTGCTTCATATTACATCCGAGCACATGTAGAGGAGCATCTGCAAACCATCATAGATCTTCACATCTTCTCCTTCAACCCCCACATTGTCAACATCCCTGTTTCAGCACCTCCGCATCGCTCCAGTGTAAGGCTGGCCCTCTAAGGCTGGCCCTCTAAGGCTGGCCCTCTAAGGCTGGCCCTCTAAGGCTGGCCCTCTAAGGCTGGCCCTCTAAGGCTGGCCCTTTAAGGCTGGCCCTTTAAGGCTGGCCCTCTAAGGCTGGCCCTCTAAGGCTGGCCCTCTAAAGCTGGCCCTCTAAGGCTGGCCCTCTAAGGCTGGCCCTTTAAGGCTGGCCCTTTAAGGCTGGCCCTCTAAGGCTGGCCCTCTAAGGCTGGCCCTTTAAGCCGGCCCTTTAAGGCTGGCCCTTTAAGGCTGGCCCTCTAAGGCTGGCCCTCTAAGGCTGGCCCTTTAAGGCTGGCCCTTTAAGGCTGGCCCTTTAAGGCTGGCCCTTTAAGGCTGGCCCTTTAAGGCTGGCCCTTTAAGGCTGGCCCTTTAAACTGGCCCTTTAAGGCTGGCCCTGTAAGGCTGGCCCTTTAGGCTGGCCCTTTAAGGCTGGCCCTTTAAGCTGGCCCTTTAAGGCTGGCCCTCTAAGGCTGGCCCTCTAAGGCTGGCCCTCTAAGGCTGGCCCTCTAAGGCTGGCCCTCTAAGGCTGGCCCTTTAAGGCTGGCCCTTTAAGCTGGCCCTCTAAGGCTGGCCCTCTAAGGCTGGCCCTCTAAGGCTGGCCCTTTAAGGCTGGCCCTCTATGGCTGGCCCTCTAAGGCTGGCCCTTTAAGGCTGGCCCTTTAAGGCTGGCCCTCTAAGGCTGGTCCTTTAAGCCGGCCCTTTAAGGCTGGCCCTTTAAGGCTGGCCCTCTAAGGCTGGTCCTTTAAGCCGGCCCTTTAAGGCTGGCCCTCTAAGGCTGGCCCTCTAAGGCTGGTCCTTTAAGCCGGCCCTTTAAGGCTGGCCCTCTAAGGCTGGCCCTTTAAGATGGCCCTCTAAGGCTGGTCATTTAAGCTGGCCCTTTAAGGCTGGCCCTCTAAGGCTGACCCTCTAAGGCTGGCCCTGTAAGGCTGGCCCTTTAGGCTGGCCCTTTAAGGCTGGCCCTTTAAGCTGGCCCTCTAAGGCTGGCCCTCTAAGGCTGGCCCTTTAAGGCTGGCCCTTTAAGGCTGGCCCTCTAAGGTTGGCCCTCTAAGGCTGGTCCTTTAATGCTGGCCCTCTAAGGTCGGCCCTCTAAGGTCGGCCCTTTAAGCTGGCCCTGTAAGGCTGGCCCTTTAAGGCTGGCCCTCTAAGGCTGGTCCTTTAAGCCGGCCCTTTAAGGCTGGCCCTCTAAGGCTGGCCCTTTAAGATGGCCCTATAAGGCTGGCCCTTTAAACTGGCCCTTTAAGGCTGGCCCTCTAAGGCTGACCCTTTAAGGATGGCCCTGTAAAGCTGGCCCTCTAAGGCTGGCCCTTTAAGGCTGGCCCTCTAAGGCTGGCCCTCTAAGGCTGGCCCTCTAAGGCTGGCCCTCTAAGGCTGGCCCTTTAAGGCTGGCCCTTTAAGGCTGGCCCTCTAAGGCTGGTCCTTTAAGCCGGCCCTTTAAGGCTGGCCCTTTAAGGCTGGCCCTATAAGGCTGGCCCTTTAAACTGGCCCTCTAAGGCTGGTCATTTAAGGCTGGCCCTCTAAGGCTGGCCCTCTAAGGCTGGTCATTTAAGCTGGCCCTTTAAGGCTGGCCCTCTAAGGCTGGCCCTATAAGGCTGGCCCTATAAGGCTGGCCCTTTAAACTGGCCCTTTAAGGCTGACCCTCTAAGGCTGGCCCTTTAAGGATGGCCCTGTAAGGCTGGCCCTTTAAGCTGGCCCTCTAAGGCTGGCCCTTTAAGGATGGCCCTGTAAGGCTGGCCCTTTAAGCTGGCCCTCTAAGGCTGGCCCTTTAAGCTGGCCCTCTAAGGTCGGCCCTCTAAGGTCGGCCCTTTAAGCTGGCCCTGTAAGGCTGGCCCTCTGAGGCTGGTCCTTTAAGCTGGCCCTTTAAGACTGGCCCTCTAAGGCTGGCCCTCTAAGGCTGGCCCTCTAAGGCTGGTCCTTTAAGGTCGGCCCTCTAAGGTCGGCCCTCTAAGGTCGGCCCTTTAAGCTGGCCCTTTAAGCTGGCCCTTTAAGCTGGCCCTCTAAGGCTGGCCCTTTAAGGATGGCCCTTTAAGGACTTGGAGATGTGGTGACCGCCCTGTTATTTCCTCATAATTCCATCCCATCGCCTGCTCGTGTTGACGTGTACAAATGACACGCACATGGCCTCGTTCTCGGTCAGCTGTGTTTCCTGGACCATCCTTGAAGTGTATTCCACGCACGTACGTACAGAAGCAGCGGGGCGTCATGTGATGCACACATGCAACCTTCTCCAAGTCCTCCATCATTCCCTTGTGTCAGGCAGGTGGATCTTTGCCGGATCCAGCCCTCATCCGATTGGAGACATTCCCATCAATTATTCAGGTGCCTGGTGGAGCTGTGAGATGGATGCTTTTTGCGGAGTTTGTCTAAGGGCGTGGTCAAAGACGAGGCGAAAAAAAAGCGGAAGAATTAACATCTGCTTTTGGAAAAACTGTCCAAAAAAAGCTCTTCATCATGATTGAAGCTTTCTAGCTGGAAGTTACATCAATGATCAAGTCAAAGATCTGTCTCACCAATACTCCAGGGGTTTCTTCACAAAGTCAATGAACACACGGAACATACTTTCACAACATGTGCAAATTCAACCAAGCAATGAAAAGCTATTACATCATATACAGTAAAGTCTCGTTATATCGATATCGGTTATAACGAATTACTGCTTATTACGATACTATTTTCATTTCCCGGCAAATTTCGAGTCTTTTATGATATAATTAGTTCCGTTAGTACGATACCCGTTATTATGATAATCCGGTGACTACGATGCCCTTTTCATCTCCCGCCAGCCAATTTGGTCTGCTTATATCGATACAAAAGCAGCTTAAATCAATCTTTGCTTAAGGATTTCAATACCAAAAAAGAACACGGCAAACGGCTGCTTCCAGTCAACTTTATTTTTCACACTTCCACCACCAGAGCGCAGCACACACACCGATTCCCGCACTTCCTTTACGGGGGGGGGCAGACTATATATTTTACACGTAACAGTCAACCTGGTATTATTGTATCTGTAAAATTGTCATGCAATCTGTTATTCATTCATTCATTCATTCATTTTCTACCGCTTTTTCCTCACGAGGGTCGCGGGGGCTGCTGGAGCCTATCCCAGCTGTCTTCGGGCGAGAGGCGGGGTACACCCTGGACTGGTGGCCAGCCAATCACAGGGCACATATAGACAAACAACCATTCACACTCGCATTCATACCTATGGACAATTTGGAGTGGCTAATTAACCTAGCATGTTTTTGGAATGTGGGAGGAAACCGGAGTACCCGGAGAAAACCCACGCATGCACGGGGAGGACATGCAAACTCCACACAGAGATGCCCGAGGGTGGGATTGAACCCTGGTCTCCTAGCTGTGAGGTCTGCGCGCTAACCACCAGACCGCCGTGCCGCCTGCAATCTGTTATTATTATTTATTATTTTATATTTATATTTAAATATTTTAAAAATAATAAAATATTATAATAATTACAATAAAATTAAAATAATAATTATTATATTATTATTATGTAAAACATGCAAATATAACAATAATATTATATATAATTAATATAATTATCATTAATATAATAATTATAATAATCATAATAGTTCTAATAATAATATAATAATCTAATAATCTAATTATTATTATTATTATTATTATTATTATTATTATTATGTGCTTGTGTCTCTTTTTTCAGGAGCACTTTGTAAACAACAGACCATGTCAAAAACCGAAATTGATACAACCATCAAAAGGTTGGCTCAGGCCATGATGCCAGGTTGTATGTTGAGTTTAAATGAAATACTTTGGAAAGATTGGGCGGGCCGTATTCAAACACTTGGCGGGCCGGATGTGGCCCCCGGGCCGTAGTTTGCCCACCCCTGATCTAGTCCATCCCTAAACCCTTGAAATACATAATCAGGTCAGACTGAAATGATCCCCCTCATCTAAAGCCCTGGGCTGTTATCTTTCAAGACTAATTAAACCTCCGACATGTGCTTTCCATTCCGTATTTAACACTTCCAACCATGCCAGACGAGTGTGGGAGTGTGCTTTCTGTTTATTGGGATTATTGGGATTATTGGGATTATTGGGATTGTGAAACAAGATTGAGACCACATGAAATTATTAAGACTATTTCTTCTTGAGATGATTACAACGTAGAAGACGGCGACCATTCAGCAGTGAACAATTCCTGCCATTCTGCCATTACCAACAACTCCTTCAAATGCTGGAGTTCCAATGGAATATTGACTGGCGGGATGTCTCTGTCTTCCAGGAGCTGGACGTCATCCCAGATGTGACAGGAGACAACGTCAGGTATCTGTCCAAGGGTTGGAACTTCATCCACTTTTCTGTAAGTCGATGTTCAGTTTGCCACGCGGCTGCTTGTCACACTTGTGTGGTCTTTGAGATGGTATCTTGATTCCAGATTCATGGCTCCGACCTGGCTGGAGTGGAGTCCACGTTAGAGGCCTTGGAGGCAGCCGATCAAACTCTTCTCTACCCCGTGGTCGTCATTTGGGTAAGGACTTCTCTGAATGTCTAAAGTCCAAGGAAAACCACCCCCAAATGTCTTTGTTTGATGTGTTTCATGAGTTGAAGTCCCTTTGGGATGTTGTGTCTTCACGGAAAGTTTCTGAATTTCACGCTTGTAAGACATGCAGTAGTCGCTTTGGTCACATGGTAGCAATCAGTGCGGCGTCTCGGTTGGCAACGCAACACTTCCCGGTGGAGGAAAAGCAGACCGGACAATGTTTTGTCTGGGAAAATTAGATCTGAGAGGGAAAAGGGAAAGATCTCTTGATGCCTCAAGCAATGTAGTTTGTGTAGGAAGAAAGCACTGGGACACCGACAGGAAGTGAAAAGTGAAGAAATGGAGGAGTTGTTGCTTTCATTTTGCACCAAGAACAGAATCCATTCTTCTGGGAAGATCATCCCAATGGTGTTTGATGGGTTTCCTCCAAAGCCAATCCTTAGTGGACCTTCCTTTGTCCACTGGGAAAAGTGTTTGCTTTATTTGGATCTTGTACGGGTATAGGTGCAGATCAGACGTAAGAACACGCCGCAGTGACTCCCTTGTCATTCCGAGTTCTTGGCTGCGTCTACGCACTGATTTCCTAGGGCTGCGTCCTACCGAGTCCCTCACTGCAGCAATGTTTTCTTCTGTCCTTGCACTCTTTTTCCTGCCTGAATAAGTTCCCCCTGTGGCTTTAGAACAGGGGTGGGCAAACTACGGCCCCGGGGGCCACATGCGGCCCGCCAAGTGTTTCAATATGGCCCGCCTGTTTTTTCAAAAGTATTTCATTTAAACTCAACACATAACCTGGCATCGTGGCTTGAGACAACTTTTTGATGGTTGAGGTAGCTGCTTTATCAATTTCGTTATTTGATGTGGTCTGTTGTTTACAAAATGCTCCTGGAAAAAGTAACACAAGCACAAAAATAAAAATAAAAATAATGACAATAATAATAATAAGAAGAATGTTGTTAATAATAATAATATTACTATTATTATATTCATATTGTTGTTAATAATATTAATATAATAATAGTCGTAATATTATTATTGTTATTATTATTAACAATAATAATAATAATAATATAATGATAATAACATTACTATAACTAATAATAACAAATCTAATATAATAATATATATATAAAATAGTAATAATAAAGACAATAATAATAATAAAAATAATAATACATTTAATTTCCAACACACTTTACATCAAATAAATGATCTAAAAGTGCACATATAGCAGACTGCATAAAATAAAATATGCGTAAAAATAGGACTGTTGCATGTAAAATACTATATAGTCTGCCCCCCCCCCCCCCTGTCAATTTTGTTAAATCAATGCGAGTCAAAAAGTTTGCCCACCCCTGCTTTAGAACATAAGTTCACTACAGTCCCATGCTCTCTGAACTTCGTAACCCAACTAACAATCGTTGATTTTGGTGGAAAGTTGCGACAATGGAAACATTTTCGAAACTGAATCTGTACACTCTGGTATGATTTTGTCGCAAAATAGATCTCCAGGGAGAATATCTTCTGCTGATTTGTCCAAGACATTTTTGGGGCAACTATAGCTGAAAACGATCATCCATAGCAGGGGTCTGGAACCTTTTTGGCTAAGAGAGCCATGAAGACCAGATATTTTAAAATGTGTATCTGTGAGAGCCATATACATTTTTTTAAACATTGAATGCAATAAAATGTGTGCATTTTTATGTAAGACCAACAGTTTTAGATATAATGGGCTCTAATTACGTAGACCAGGGACACTACCCCACGCCAATGGGGTGTGGCCAGCACACTTTTGTGAGCAGCGCAGTGTCCAATAATAAATCAAATACTTGCTGCCATTAATGCAACTTCTGCTGCTGCATGGTTTTGCACCGTACTCCGTATATTTCATTCTTTTGGCCATCTTTGCCAGAAGGCTTGGTTCTGCAGCTTTAGCTAGGTGACTATTTGACTAAAGGAGGAAAGTTTACATTTACATCTTAATGACCGAGGTAGACTACCGCATTACCCAGTAATAATCGAGTTTTGGTGTTTGACCTGGAAAATATCATGAGGAAAGATAGATATGGTCGGCCGTATTGCAGTAGAAAATAGATGGACGGATTAAAATGCATAAGAAAGTTGTTGATTTTTAATATTTTTAACAGTGAGTTTACTTTAAAATGTTAGCAAACATACATTTTTATTGTGGTAAGAAATGCTTGAGAGCCAGATACAGTCATCAAAAGAGCCCTACCTGGCTCCCGAGCCATAGGTTCCCTACCTCTGATCCATAGGTTCACCTTTCACGTCCTGCAACAGAAAAGACATTCGTTAAAAAATTGATTTTTTATCGAATAAAATATGGGTACGCATCTTTTTGGGTCACTTTGTATTAGTGTAGCATTTTGATCAATGGGGTATTGTTTCTTACTCCGATAGGTACTTTTGAGCACGTCGGAGCCGGCAGCCATCATGGAGTTGGCCTCTGCAGCCAAACGGCTGAACATTCTGCTGTACGCCATCCATCTGCAGCAGTCAAAGGTAAGCTCTTTTGTCTGCGCCGCTTCTTCTCTCATGCGAGCGAATGCATCCTGAGGAGGAGCCAAACAAAACATGTCTTGTTTCTGTACCTTGTCATGCTTGAATACCGTGCTGTCTTCTTTTTACCGTTTGCATATTTGCGCGTCCGAAGATGTCCGGGATGTAAACTTTTAACCTCCATCCATTGCGGTAGGCTGCGTTGAAGTGAAGGTCAAAGGGCTGAGAAGGAGGACGTTGATTTGCTTTCACTTGAGAACACTTTGACCTCCGCCGGTGTACCGTCGGCCGGATGGATGCTTGATTGCGGTTGACCTGCAGTCTGGAAGTCATTACTCGCTAATTGCAGGATTGTGTAAAGTGGAATTATTCATCCGAGACAGCAAGGAATATGACATATTTGTCTACCTTGGTGGCGTCCATCTTGATTTACCTTTGACAGTTTGACAAACGAGGCTTCCCGGCTGACGTACGTCTCCCTGAGTCAAAGGTCAAACAGAGATTGGCGTACGGGAATGAGACGTTTAAGGTGGTTTATCTGTGTTTTTAGCAAAAGGAACACTAAGACGAAGACATCTTGTCTTCTCTGTGCTCACATCTGAGTTTGATTCCGTTATCGGATGTCAGACATGATGCTCCTCTGCTCAATTTACGGAGACCGATGCACATAATTAGCGACAATGCTTCAAAGCGAAAGTGGATGAAGATAAGTCAATGTGACAAAACTGTGTTCTGGAATGATAAATAACTTGTTATTGTGCATTAATTTCTACGCAAGACCAGGGTTCAATCCCCACCCTCGGCCATCTCTGTGTGGAGTTTGCATGTTCTCCCCGTGCATGCGTGGGTTTTCTCCGGGTACTCCGGTTTCCTCCCACATTCCAAAAACATGCTAGGTTAATTAGCCACTCCAAATTGTCCATAGGTATGAATGTGAGTGTGAATGGTTGTTTGTCTATATGTGCCCTGGGATTGGCTGGCGACCAGTCCAGGGTGTACCCCGCCTCTCGCCCGAAGACAGCTGGGATAGGCTCCAGCACCCCCCGCGACCCTCGTGAGGAAAAGCGGTAGAAAATGAATGAATGAATTTCTACGTATAAGGCTCGATCCCAACAGAACATTGTCCAACATTCATATACATGAGGCTTAAAGGGAAACTATTATGTTTTTTCCACTTTTCTGACCCATAAATGTAGTTCGCATGTTGTATTCTCGTGTTTAACGATGCCAAAGTTTCAGATTATGAGTTTTACGTATTTGGAAGTGAGCCCTGAAAGAAGTTTTGGATGGATCAAAACGCTCGCTTTCAAAAGGTGTGGTAAAACAGCCCCTTTTGTGATGTCACAGAGGGATGGACTTCCTTATATAGAAACTCTCTGCCCTCCCCCAAGCACTAGTAGTCCCGCAAAACACATTACAGATGCAGTAGGAAGCCTAATGCTAAAATGCTAAAGCTACTGATCGGATTCGGGGATCCAACACATTTGGCTGCATGTTAAAAGCGGACATTTTAAAAAGGTGTCCGGGTGTGCCTGGAGGCGGGCCGTGGGTGGAATACATTAAAAGAGACCGTTTTCTGTGCTGTTATTGTGTGTAGCTGCTCTATAGGAGTCCACAGCTCAATGAGCATAGGTCTCCTATAAGAACAGTGGATGTGTTTCGTCCAAAGTGCAGCCAGGGAGCCATTTTTGTGGGCGGCGGTTCATGTAAGGCCTGTTTGTACGTAACAGGCTAATGCAGGGGTGGGCAAACTACGGCCCGGGGGCCACATCCGGCCCGCCAAGTGTTTGAATACGGCCCGCCCAATCTTTCCAAAGTATTTCATTTAAACTCAACATACAACCTGGCATCATGGCCTGAGCCAACCTTTTGATGGTTGTATCAATTTCGTTTTTTGACATGGTCTGTTGTTTACAAAGTGCTCCTGAAAAAAGGGACACAAGCACATAATAATAATAATGATTATTATTAGATTATTATAATATTATATTAATGCTAATTATTATATTATATATAATATTATTGTTATATTTGCATATTTTACATAATAATAATATAATAATTATTATTTTAATTTTATTGTAATTATTATAATATTTAATTATTTTTAAAATATTTAAATATAAATATAAAATAATAAATAATAATAGCAGATTGCATGACAATTTTACAGATACAATAATACCAGGTGGACTGTTACGTGTAAAATATATAGTCTGCCCCCCCCCCCCCCTGTAAATTTTGTCATATCAATGCGGCCCCGCGAGTCAAAAAGTTTGCCCACCCCTGCTCTAGCGCTTTTAGAGTTTGGGGACAATATCCCTTAATAGTCTGTAGACACAAAAAGTGTCCAATGAGGGAGTCTTTCCGCCCCTCCAAACTGACACCATGTTGTGAAAACGGCGTTGGTATGCGCGACGGCGATAGGAAGTGTCATCGGATCCCTCCCCGAGCTCGGTCCCGGTCACTTGTCATCCGCTGAAAGGAGAGTTGTCACGGTGATGTATGGCTCTTGTAATCCCCGCAGTGAGAGCCCTGATGTTTACCCAACCCCATATTTCCTCCCGCTCAAAGCGCCCGGCCCGGGAATCCTAAACCTGATAGGAGATTAGTCGCTTGGGAAGAAAAGAGAAAGAGAGAATGGAGACGAGGGAGCGGGGGAGGGGCGGTGAAAACGACCCCAGCGGTCTATTCTCCCGGACCCGTTCACATCAAGGTCTGAAAGGCAGACAGGTGAAACCGTACACCACCCGGCAAAGCTCTTGCTGTGACACCCTCGGAGTTGCACCAACGCCGGGGTCAGGGGAGATTAGGGACAAGTGGCGTCTCTGCGGTTTCAGCACACTCCCGACTTTTCTCAGGCTAATTCCCCACAGTTGGCCCCACCTGAATACATGTCTGGTCCCAGTGGCCACGGACGAGTTCAATTCCCCACAGTTGGCCCCAGCTGAATACATGTCTGGTCCCAGTGGCCACGAACGAGTTCAATTCCCCACAGTTGGCCCCAGCTGAATACATCTCTGGTCCCAGTGGCCACGAACGAGTTCAATTCCCCACAGTTGGCCCCAGCTGAATACATGTCTGGTCCCAGTGGCCACGAACGAATATAATAGGGCCAACCAATTCATTATCCAATTATAGCTTTTACTTTGAAAAGTCAAAGGAAATAAGAAAACTGGTACTCTGGCAGCCCTGCAGTTGCAAAGAATAAAGTCTTTGGTCTCAAGTCCATGATGTTAGCATTGTTAGCATAGGTGGGGATCTACATTGGTGGTCATAAACATCTCAACGTGAGCAGCAAAACAAACACGGCACGTTTTCCTTTCACTCACGGTGATGGAGTTGTTTACAAACCGACAACCTTCCACGCCGGAGAATTCTTCCATGACACTTACTTCCATCTTGGAATATATGACTTGCTGGTCTTTTTCGTCTGAGAAGATGAGCAAACTTTGGTATGTTTAAAACCCGGAGTCGAGTTTCACACATCTGGAGCTTTCTCACTCTTGGAATAGTGTGGAAGATGGAGTTTGATACCGAGCACATGTTCCAGAAATGTAAAAGCTTTGGCCAAACTCTGAATAAATACGACAACTCCCTGGCTTCGGGACACGGTCGACGAGCTCAATGATATCTGCTCAGAATGTTTCCCGGCCTAACAGACCAACCATTCATCCAACCATTCATCCAACCATCCAACCATCCAACCATCCATTGATCAGACGCATCAAGCCGACAAACCAGTTTCCATACTTTGGTTCTCTGTCACCTTCTCCTTTGAACAAAGTCCTTACTACCACTACTTACTACTACTATTACAGTAAACCTCGGATATATCGGATTCAATTGTTCCCACTGGTTTTGTCCGATATAAGCGAAATCCGTTACCGGAAAATGTCCGTTTTACGCATATATGGGATTTATATCCGGTATATGCGTAAATGGGATTTTATCCGTTATAAAAAGGCACTTCCTTGACTATGTTTCCAATGTACCTGGACGCGCAGGCAACGCTGCAAACGCTGCAAATGACGTCGTATAGCGGCCTGTCACGATTCGGCGAATCGGAGCGCCACGATGCGGCCATCCGATATATGCGAGGGAAATTTCATGGAAATGCATTGGAACAGGACTGGAGATTTTGTCCGAAATAGGCGAAATCCGTTATAAAAAATCCGATATATGCAATGAATTTTTATTGGAAATGCATTACAGAAAAATCGCTTCTTTTTTTATCTGTCCGTTGTGAGCCAATTTCCGATATATCCGAGTCCGATATATCCGAGGTTTACTGTATATAAATAAAGTGGATTGGATTGGATTGGAATCCTGGATAAGCGCTTTCCTTAAACCGACCCTGCTATCAATCACAGAGTCACCGATTCACCAACAGGAGTGTGAATGGTGTACTTTTCCTCCGACAGAAGCGGACATCCTCAGAGGCTTACAAGAAGCTACAAAAATGAAATAGTTAATTGAAGTTATGTTTGTTGCTTCTTCTTATCAAATCAGGAACAGTAGTGTACGCTAACATCTACGAACTTTATGCTTTATTAGCACATCATCGTTACTCGCTCGTAGCATCAACAGCATATAAACGTCTGCTTTCCCCTGGAGTGCTGATCCTATCCATCCTGGTCACTCCCAACCATCTCAGTCTGGCCCATAACTGACTTTATCTCCAAGGCCTCTATCATGTAATGTCCCTCTCATGTACTCCTGCGTGATCCTATCCATCCTGGTCACTCCCAACCATCTCAGTCTGGCCCTTAACTGACTTTATCTCCAAGGCCTCTAACATGTAATGTCCCTCTGATGGACTCCTTCCTGATCCTATCCATCCTGGTCACTCCCAACCATCTCAGTCTGGCCCATAACTGACTTTATCTCCAAGGCCTCTATCATGTAATGTCCCTCTCATGTACTCCTGCGTGATCCTATCCATCCTGGTCACTCCCAACCATCTCAGTCTGGCCCATAACTGACTTTATCTCCAAGGCCTCTATCATGTAATGTCCCTCTTATGTACTCCTGCGTGATCCTATCCATCCTGGTCACTCCCAACCATCTCAGTCTCGCCCATAACTGACTTTATCTCCAAGGCCTCTAACATGTAATGTCCCTCTGATGGACTCCTTCCTGATCCTATCCATCCTGGTCACTCCCAACCATCTCAGTCCGGCCCATAACTGACTTTATCTCCAAGGCCTCTAACATGTAATGTCCCTCTGATGCACTCCTTCTTGATCCTATCCATCCTGGTCACTCCCAACCATCTCAGTCTGGCCCATAACTGACTTTATCTCCACGGCCTCTAACATGTAATGTCCCTCTCATGCACTCCTTCCTGATCCTATCCATCCTGGTCACTCCCAACCATCTCAGTCTGGCCCATAACTGACTTTATCTCCAAGGCCTCTATCATGTAATGTCCCTCTCATGTACTCCTTCGTGGTCCTATCCATCCTGGTCACTCCCAATGAGAACTTCAGCATCCTCATCTCTGCTACCTTCAGTTCTGCTTCCTGTCTCTAGACCAAACAACATGGCTGGTCTCACCACAGTTTTGTATACCTTTCCTTTCCTTTTAGCTGAAACTCTTCTATCAAACATCAACCCTGACACTTTCCTCCACCCGTTCCATCCTGCCTGCACACGCTTTTTCACTATCTCCATTCTTCAACATCACGTGATACCGACTTCCTCAAGTTTTTCTTTCACTTGTTGGAATAACTCCGTATTGCCAGTTTTTCCTTCATCCAGTCTTGAAATTGAGTTTGAATCAAAAACAAACTTTGCTTAGTCCAGTGCCGATTGCTGGCCTCCATTTTTAAAAGTGAAGAACGTCTGGATCTGCGTGTTACGTCATATCTGAGCATGCGCTGAAAGAACGCACCCGGGATCAATTTAAACAGGAAAAGATCAAATTCAATCTTGCTAATATTTTATAATTAAACTCAGGACATGTTTTATATAGATATATATTTTCTTTTTTAATAAAACTGCATTTGTGAATAAAGTATAGAAGGGTTTAGATTCTGTTCCGCAGATGGCGCTAATGCATACGAAAGTTGCTTGCCAACCGCCAATAAATAACAGAAGAAGAAAAACACCAGGAAGAAGAACGCAGTCTGACAACTTTCCGATTGAGCGGGTACAAGATACCTCAATGGGATTGGGGAAAGGAATATTCCACCCCTGGGAATCCCATTATATATTCATTGGGATTGGCACTTTTCTTTGGGAATGAGGTTGAATTCTTTCCATTTGAGCAAATAAAGCGAATGGAATTGGAATATTTGGGTCCATGTAAACGTGGCTAATGGAGGAGGAACCCAGACTACCTGGAGAAATCATAGGTTATGCCACATGTTTTATCATGCCTGAAATAATATTACTAATATGGAATATATGGAATATACCAACCATACGTGTGTGATGCTTTGAAGCACCCAATCCCAGTTGGCAGGCGGTTCAGCAGGGTCCACAAGGCAGGTCACTTGCTTTGATGCAGACTCCCAGGTCCTGGCTGGAGAAAAGATGCTAGCATCAATGCATCAGCTGACTGGTCCTCAGGGATGGAAATAAGCATCTCGTGTTACCTTGTTGTCGGGACGGCTTTGAGACTTGGGAGCGAGACAGTTGGTGGCGTTGTGGAGAACATGCTAGTCATGTCTCTGGGCCTTCCTGGCTTGGGTAAGGATGGCAGCCACCTGAGGAGCACCGGCAGGTAGAACGTGGGAGTGGTGATCCAAAGGCCAACATAAAACTCCTAGACATGCTAGCTTCTACACCAGCCTGGTGCTGCAGAGAAGACAAGGGCATGCCTGGTGATTGGGGGCACCCCAACTAGTCTGATACGTGAGACCCTTGAGGACACTTTGGCCGTCACCTCTTCAAGATGTTGTTTGAAGGAGAGTGTTGCGTCCACATGACCGCGAACGTACCACCAGGCGCTTGTTGGTCAGTACAGTCCGTTCCCTTTTGTTGTTGAGATGCCATGATGCTGATACGGTCTTGCCAATACTGCCTTGTAGACCGTCATCGGGTATCACTCGTCAGCGGGTACCGACTCGTCATCGGGTACCGACTCGTCATCGGGTATCACTCGTCATCGGGTATCGACTCGTCATCGGGTACGGACTCGTCATCGGGTACCGACTCGTCATCGGGTATCGACTCGTCATCGGGTATCGACTCGTCATCGGGTATCGACTCGTCATCGGGTATCACTCGTCATCGGGTATCGACTCGTCATCGGATATGACTCGTCTTCGGGTATCGACTCGTCTTCGGGTATCGACTCGTCTTCGGGTATCGACTCGTCGTCGGGTATCGACTCGTCGTCGGGTATCGACTCGTCAGCGGGTATCGACTCGTCAGCGGGTATCGACTCGTCATCGGGTATCGACTCGTCATCGGGTATCGACTCGTCATCGGGTATCGACTCGTCGTCGGGTATCGACTCGTCGTCGGGTATCGACTCGTCGTCGGGTATCGACTCATCAGCGGGTATCGACTCGTCAGCGGGTATCGACTCGTCAGCGGGTATCACTCGTCATCGGGTATCGACTCATCGGGTATCACTCGTCATCGGGTACCACTCGTCATCGGGTACCACTCGTCATCGGGTATCGACTCGTCATCGGGTACCACTCGTCATCGGGTATCGACTCGTCATCGGGTACGACTCGTCATCGGGTATCGACTCGTCATCGGGTATCACTCGTCATCGGGTATCACTCGTCATCGGGTATCGACTCGTCATCGGGTATCGACTCGTCATCGGGTATCACTCATCGGGTATCGACTCGTCATCGGGTATCGACTCGTCATCGGGTACCACTCGTCATCGGGTACCACTCGTCATCGAGTATCGACTCGTCATCGAGTATCGACTCGTCATCGGGTATCGACTCGTCATCGGGTATCACTCGTCATCGGGTATCACTCGTCATCGGGTATCGACTCGTCATCGGGTATCGACTCGTCATCGGGTACCACTCGTCATCGGGTACCACTCGTCATCGGGTACCACTCGTCATCGAGTACCGACTCGTCATCGGGTATCGACTCGTCATCGGGTATCGACTCGTCATCGGGTACCACTCGTCATCGGGTATCACTCGTCATCGGGTATCGACTCGTCATCGGGTACCACTCGTCATCTTCAGTCCACCTTGACGTTACCTCCGGTCCAGGGATCGTATCGATCCCGGGCAAATGGAACATGAGCTCGAAGAAAAGTGATATCCTGCACTTCCACCTTGTCCTAGCCGGTGTTGGAGTTTGAAGGAGAGCCTTCCAAGAACACTAATGACATCCTTCCATCACGACCAGCTCGTTTGTGCTAGCATGTATCCCACGTTCCGTTAGACGGATGGATGGACTTGGACTCCCTTTTCTCGCTCAACGTTCAAACCTGACAGGCGATCATGTTTTAGTGTTTTTTTTAATCACAGGGACTGAAGTCAAGAGTTTAGCTAGTAAGTGTTTCCCAGGAAATAACCTTTGGAAGTTTCCCCTCAAGCGGTGCTTTGTGTTGCTCTAATTGCAGGGAAATAGTCAGTGACCGCCAAGCATAAAGATGATATAAATCATATCAAGAGATGATAGAAGCTATGGAAATGGTTTTGCCAGCTGTGGTTATTATGGTAGAAGCCGATATAACAACGCTTTCGGGGTCCTATCCGGGTCCAGTCTCCCCATGTGAGCTGCGATTCAATGAAGACTGTACGTCATGAGGGGACGGGGGGGGGGGTGGAAGCCCTGTGGAATCTCGGGGGTTGGGGGGGAGAGCGACGTAGGCATGCAAAGTGTCACTGGTGGAACTCCTCATTACCCAGGGAGACCTTTCCACTTCAAAGCGGCTCCTTCTTGTGTGGCAGGAGCGCTGCTCCTCTTTCATGGAAAGGTTGATTGCATTTAAGGAGCGGGAAAGATGGAGGAGCGCTAGCTGTGTGGTCCCTCTCCACTTCACTCTGCCTTTCAAAACGTGTCGCCTCGCCGGAGTCCTCGGCAGCAAAAATAGGAGCTAATGATTGAAGTTTCTTGTGGTCGGAGCAGGAATAATAAGGCCTTTGCTTGTGTTTATGTGTACGTACACATGGGAATGATCCAAATAGTTTGGCTTTCAGCTCGTGCCCAGTCCGGGATTATGTATGGCTTGCATTTATATGAAAACAAAACCGTCACCTCCACTTTTGGACGAGAGCCTCACGCCAAGCTTGGCACACAAAGTACAATGGAAAGTACGCCTTTAGGACCGAGATGGTTTTCCATCCCAATAGCCCAGTATAGCGCTCCGTGGAATTTATAAGTCAGGTTTGTAAAAAGAATATATGTCTATGTGGCACACGTCCAATCGATTAAGAACAAAGTATGAAACTCCGGACTATTAGAACCTGGGCTCCACATGACCGCAAACGTACCACCAGGCGCTTGTTGGTCAGTACAGTCCGTTCCCTTTTGTTGTTGAGATGCCATGATGCTGATACGGTCTTGCCAATACTGGCTTGTAGACCGTCATCGGGTATCACTCGTCATCGGGTATCACTCGTCATCGGGTATCGACTCGTCATCGGGTATCACTCGTCATCGGGTACCGACTCGTCATCGGGTACCGACTCGTCATCGGGTACCGACTCGTCATCGGGTATCACTCGTCATCGGTTATCGACTCGTCATCGGTTATCGACTCGTCATCGGGTATGACTCGTCTTCGGGTATGACTCGTCATCGGGTATGACTCGTCTTCGGGTATCACTCCTCATCGGGTACCGACTCGTCATCGGGTATCGACTCGTCATCGGGTACCACTCGTCATCGGGTATCACTCGTCATCGGGTACCGACTCGTCATCGGGTATCACTCGTCATCGGTTATCGACTCGTCATCGGTTATCGACTCGTCATCGGTTATCGACTCGTCATCGGGTATCGACTCGTCATCGGTTATCGACTCGTCATCGGGTATCACTCGTCATCGGGTACCGACTCGTCATCGGGTACCGACTCGTCATCGGGTATCGACTCGTCATCGGGTATCGACTCGTCATCGGGTATCGACTCGTCATCGGGTATCGACTCGTCATCGGGTATCACTCGTCATCGGGTATCACTCGCCATCGGGTACCGACTCGTCATCGGGTACCGACTCGTCATCGGGTACCGACTCGTCATCGGGTATCACTCGTCATCGGGTATCACTCGTCATCGGGTATCACTCGTCATCGGGTATCACTCGCCATCGGGTATCGACTCGTCATCGGGTACCACTCGTCATCTTCAGTCCACCTTGACGTTACCTCGGATCCAGGGATCGTATCGATCCCGGGCAAATGGAACATGAGCTCGAAGAAAAGTGATATCCTGCACTTCCACCTTGTCACTCGTCATCGGGTATCACTCGTCATCGGGTATCGACTCGTCATCGGGTATCGACTCGTCATCGGGTATCACTCGTCATCGGTTATCGACTCGTCATCGGGTATGACTCGTCATCGGGTATGACTCGTCTTCGGGTATCACTCGCCATCGGTTATCGACTCGTCATCTTCAGTCCACCTTGACGTTACCTCGGATCCAGGGATCGTATCGATCCCGGGCAAATGGAACATGAGCTCGAAGAAAAGTGATATCCTGCACTTCCACCTTGTCACTCGTCATCGGGTATCACTCGTCATCGGGTACCGACTCGTCATCGGGTACCGACTCGTCATCGGGTATCACTCGTCATCGGGTACCGACTCGTCATCGGGTATCACTCGTCATCGGGTACCGACTCGTCATCGGGTACCGACTCGTCATCGGTTATCGACTCGTCATCGGTTATCGACTCGTCATCGGGTATCGACTCGTCATCGGGTATGACTCGTCTTCGGGTATCGACTCGTCATCGGTTATCGACTCGTCATCGGGTATCGACTCGTCATCGGGTATCGACTCGTCATCGGGTATCACTCGTCATCGGGTACCGACTCGTCATCGGGTATCGACTCGTCATCGGTTATCGACTCGTCATCGGGTACCGACTCGTCATCGGGTACCGACTCGTCATCGGGTACCGACTCGTCATCGGGTATCACTCGTCATCGGGTATCACTCGTCATCGGGTATCACTCGCCATCGGGTATCGACTCGTCATCGGGTACCACTCGTCATCTTCAGTCCACCTTGACGTTACCTCGGATCCAGGGATCGTATCGATCCCGGGCAAATGGAACATGAGCTCGAAGAAAAGTGATATCCTGCACTTCCACCTTGTCACTCGTCATCGGGTATCACTCGTCATCGGGTACCGACTCGTCATCGGGTATCGACTCGTCATCGGGTATCACTCGTCATCGGGTATCACTCGTCATCGGTTATCGACTCGTCATCGGTTATCGACTCGTCATCGGTTATCGACTCGTCATCGGGTATCGACTCGTCATCGGGTATCGACTCGTCATCGGGTATCGAGCGCTATATTGGGCTATTGGGATGGAAAACCATCTCGGTCCTAAAGGCGTACTTTCCATTGTACTTTGTGTGCCAAGCTTGGCGTGAGGCTCTCGTCCAAAAGTGGAGGTGACGGTTTTGTTTTCATATAAATGCAAGCCATACATAATCCCGGACTGGGCACGAGCTGAAAGCCAAACTATTTGGATCATTCCCATGTGTACGTACACATAAACACAAGCAAGTATGAAACTCCGGACTATTAGAACCTGGACTCACTCGCCATCGGTATTTTTGCTGAATGTTATGGATGTTAGGATTCTTGGCGAGGTGTGATATTAGGTTACAAGTACTCCCAAGTACCACAAGTACTCCTTACTCAGCAAAGTGCATCCATACCGTATGACGATCAGCAAAAATCCAATATCAATATGGAGACCTGTCATTTGTAAGCCATCACCAGGTGGTTTGATGCCCGGCCTCAAACAGGTGATCTCCATCCGCCGTCATCATTCCCATACGCTTGGCACATATTGTTGGAAAAAAGGCTTTCGCTAAAAAGGCCGTCACGTCTGATGACAACCTGGAGACACGTTCATCCTTCCAGGGATCACGTGACCCACTTTGGGATGTAAGATCGCTCGAAGCGAAGAGGTGTCGTCCTTTGCAAAGAGATGCTCTGCAAGGATCTCCTTCGGTTTTCCAAGGTTTTCCGGGACTTTTTGGCCAATCGTCGTGAGTCATCACTTCCCAGTCCTCACATTTCGGTTTTCCCCGGGAAAGCTGACAGACGTCTGCGAGTCCTCGCCCTCTGTTGTTGTTTCGTAACTGAACCCTCATGTTGGCCTCTTGCAGACCGGCTCATGAGTGCTAATTGCTAACTACTCCATTTAATAACGCTTCCATGCACTTTGAAAGACTCAACACAACACAACTTCTCCTCCTCCTTCCTTCATTCGGAAGGACGCCGCCATGTTGGCATTTTTCAGGCTTTATTTGCCCGTAAAAGTTTCATGCTCATGGGCTATTGTCAAGGTTCCCGTCATTCATCCGTTCATACGCCCATTCATTCACTCGTTCATCATTGCATTCCCCCACTACTCAGCCATTACTCACCCATGTATTCGTGAAACAGTCCATTCGTCCAATCAGGAAATTCATCATCATCATCACCCATTCATTTATCATTGATAACTCACCCAACCGTCCCATCAGTATATTCATCCACTCACCCATCAATGCATTCATCCATTACTCACCCATATACTCACCCACTCATCCAACAGTCCAGTCATCCCTTCAACTCATTACTCTATCGGCAAATACAGTAAACCTCGGATATATCGGACTCGGATATATCGTAAATTCGCTCACAACGGACAGATAAAAAAGAAGCGATTTTTCTGTAATGCATTTCCAATAAAAATTCATTGCATATATCGGATTTTTTATAACGGATTTCGCCTATTTCGGACAAAATCTCCAGTCCCGTTCCAATGCATTTCCATGAAATTTCCCTGGCATATATCGGATGGCCGCATCGTGGCGCTCCGATTCGCCGAATCGTGACAGGCCGCTATACGACGTCATTTGCAGCGTTTGCAGCGTTGCCTGCGCGTCCAGGTACATTGGAAACATAGTCAAGGAAGTGCCTTTTTATAACGGATAAAATCCCATTTACGCATATACCGGATATAAATCCCATATATGCGTAAAACGGACATTTTCCGGTATACGCATATAACGGATTTCGCTTATATCGGACAAAACCAGTGGGAACAATTGAATCCGATATATCCGAGGTTTACTGTATTTCACTAAAATGTTATTTTTTCCTCATACTATTTTCTCATAAAATGACCTAAAAAATTTTTCTGTTAAGATTTTGGCTTCATTCTTGTAAAATTACTGATGATTTTTCCTTTGTTTTTGTTAGTTTTCCGTGTGTGTCACGGGTCAACAGCGGCGACACGCTGCTTCACTTCTTATTACACTCGTATACAAAAGTTTGACGCAAAACGTGACGTCCCGTCTCATGTCATCTAACGATGAAGCAAGGCAGGGTGCACGTGAGGTGAGAGAGTGATGAGCGTGGAATTGGGCCTGACCGTGACTAACATCACTGAGCCACCTGAGATCCTCACAAAGTTCTCCTCTCTAATCACAAACGATATGGGCGGCGGGCGGCGGGGGGGGGTCATAGTTTACGCTGCAGTTGGATGACCTGACTGATGAATGAGGCGGCGGATGGAGGATCGGGGGATGAATTTACATGTTGCACTAATGGATGAGTGGGATGAGCGGGTGGATGAATACAATCCCGGGTCAGCAGATATGATATGACTGACTGAACCAAGATTGATGACTACATTAATGAACTGACTGACTGATTGGTGGATGAATGGATGGATGAGTGGATGAATGTACAGTAAACCTCGGATATATCGGATTCAATTGTTCCCACTGGTTTTGTCCGATATAAGCGAAACCCGTTATATGCGTATACCGGAAAATGTCCGTTTTACGCATATATGGGATTTATATCCGGTATATGCGTAAATGGGATTTTATCCGTTATAAAAAGGCACTTCCTTGACTATGTTTCCAATGTACCTGGACGCGCAGGCAACGCTGCAAATGACGTCGTATAGCGGCCTGTCACGATTCGGCGAATCGGAGCGCCACGATGCGGCCATCCGATATATGCGAGGGAAATTTCATGGAAATGCATTGGAACGGGACTGGAGATTTTGTCCGAAATAGGCGAAATCCGTTATAAAAAATCCGATATATGCAATGAATTTTTATTGGAAATGCATTACAGAAAAATCGCTTCTTTTTTATCTGTCCGTTGTGAGCCAATTTCCGATATATCCCAGTCCGATATATCCGAGGTTTACTGTAGTAAACAATAAATATATTCTTTTTTTTTATTTCTGGAAGAAATTTGGTGACAAGAATAAAGTCAAACTATGATGTGAATATAGCCATAATAAGATAATTTACAAGCGGAAAGTTGAAATAGTTGACCTTTTTTTTTTTTTAAAAAAGCAACAACTGCAGAAATGGAAAAAAGCTGTAATTTTGCAAGAATAAAGGCAAAATATTGAGTTATGAGTAAAGAATTCTTAATGAGTAAAATGATCATTTTAACCACATAATAGCATTTTGATCGCATAAAGTTGAAATATTCAAGAAAAGAATGTGAGAAGCACATTTTTGGCAAACAATATATAGTAAAGTACAGTAAACCTCGGATATATCAGACTCGGATATATCGGAAATTTGCTCACAACGGACAGATAAAAAAGAAGCGATTTTTCTGTAATGCATTTCCAATAAAAATTCATTGCATATATCGGATTTTTTATCACGGATTTCGCCTATTTCGGACAAAATCTCCAGTCCCGTTCCAATGCATTTCCATGAAATTTCCCTCGCATATATCGGATGGCCGCATCGTGGCGCTCCGATTCGCCGAATCGTGACAGGCCGCTATACGACGTCATTTGCAGCGTTTGCAGCGTTGCCTGCGCGTCCAGGTACATTGGAAACATAGTCAAGGAAGTGCCTTTTTATAACGGATAAAATCCCATTTACGCATATACCGGATATAAATCCCATATATGCGTAAAACCAAAGTGGTTTATTTAGTTTTTGTTTTAATAGAAATGTCTAACTTGTTAGCATTGCTTCCTTGGTGAAATGTAAAGCCAAGGAGTACAGTTCAAACTCCAAGAGAGACGCCCTGAGCCCAAAGAAGGTTGAAAGGCGGTCATCTTGGAGCGTCTTTTAGAAGATGGAAAGCAGGTCCTTGTTGAAGGAGAAAGTAAATCAAAGCAGGGAGTTTCTGTCCTGCAAGGAATGTCGGGGGAGTGAAGAGCATTCAAGGTTCACCAAGAGAACAGAAAGAACCGCAGACGTCTTTTAAGAAAGTCCTCAGCGAGATCTTCACAGGATTTGGTGGCGTTCTTCTCGGGAAATGACGATCACGTGTTGGAGGAGCAAGAAAGGAACACAACATGTTGTGACGTTCATGGCTGGTGAGGCACCAACACTGAATGGAAAGACGGCAGCGACAAGCGCATGCTCCTTGGCGTTGAGGAAGAAACCAATGCTAACGTTATACAGTAAATCTCGGATATATCGGATTCAATTGTTCCCACTGGTTTTGTCCGATATAAGCGAAATCCGTTATATGCGTATACCGGAAAATGTCCGTTTGTGTCCGGAAAATGTCCGGAAACAACATTTATACCAACACTCACGGGCACTAGTCTGATTTTGTCTTACTATGTCTACTATATTGGCTAATATGACTGTAAAGGTGACTATAGGGGTGTTATTTCATATTTAGAATGCTCTAACAATGTTAAACGCTGTATTTAGTACAGTAAACCACGGATATATCGGATTCAATTGTTCCCACTGGTTTTGTTCGATATAAGCGAAATCCGTTATATGCGTATACCGGAAAATGTACGCATATATCGGATTTATATCCGGTATATGCGTAAATGGGATTTTATCCGTTATAAAAAGGCACTTCCTTGACTATGTTTCCAATGTACCTGGACGCGCAGGCAACGCTGCAAACGCTGCAAATGACGTCGTATAGCGGCCTGTCACGATTCGGCGAATCGGAGCGCCACGATGCGGCCATCCGATATATGCGAGGGAAATTTCATGGAAATGCATTGGAACGGGACTGGAGATTTTGTCCGAAATAGGCGAAATCCGTTATAAAAAATCCGATATATGCAATGAATTTTTATTGGAAATGCATTACAGAAAAATTTCCGATATATCGAATTTCCGATATATCCGAGTCCGATATATCCGAGGTTTACTGTATGTCAATATATATTTTTTTAAATTGTCTGCCTTATTATCATTTCTTGACGGTATTCCAATGTAGTTTAAATGGTACATGTTGAGTACAGGAAGTGCACAAACAGCTGTATTAGCAATTGAATTGAAAGGGAAAGCAGGTAGGATTAAATAAGTTTTGCTTCTTCCTATTCAGGGAACTGGGAATTCTAACATATTCCAAAGTAACCTGTATGAATGTTCCAAATATCATTTAACAATTACAATGATAACCGTGCGTCACCTGATATAGTAATCGTGTTCTTCTTTTCTTTTCAGGATGCCAAGCGCTGGGAGAGGTCTGTGTCAAAGGTCGCCGAGATAATATCCACCTTGATCCGTGAGAGGAGCCCCTCGCTTGCTGGACAGCTTCTGCAGGCCTGACGCCACAAAAATGGCCAACTTCCATCATGAACACGCGTTTGCATACGCCATTGCCGGTGCGTTTGATTTTTTTTTTTTTTTTTTTTTTTGCACCAAATTCCTGAAATGAAAAAGCACTCCGAGCCAGCAGCTGTCACTTCTCAGTCTGCTCCACATCTTGGCTAAGAACTGGACTTTGGACTGTCCCTTACGTGCCCTTCAGTAGCTGTTTTTCCTGGGGGTTTTCAGTGCTCATAAAAGAGAAAGTTAAGCTTGCTTTTTTTTTGTGTGATAATAAACCAGGGGTGGGCAAACTACGGCCCGGGGGCCACATCCGGCCCGCCAAGTGTTTGAATATGGCCCGCCCAATCTTTCCAAAGTATTTCATTTAAACTCAACATACAACCTGGCATCATGGCCTGAGCCAACCTTTTGATGGTTGTATCAATTTCGTTTTTTGACATGGTCTGTTGTTTACAAAGTGCTCCTGAAAAAAGGGACACAAGCACATAATAATAATAAAAATTAAAATAATAATTATTAAATGATTATTATAACTATTATGATTATTATTTATTATATTAATGCTAATTATTATATTAATTATATATAATAATATTGTTATATTTGCATATTTTACATAATAATAATATAATAATTATTATTTTAATTTTATTGTAATTATTATAATATTTTATTATTTTTAAAATATTTAAATATAAATATAAAATAATAAATAATAATAGATTGCATGACAATTTTACAGATACAATAATACCAGGTGGACTGTTACGTGTAAAATATATAGTCTGCCCCCCCCCCCCCCCCCCGGAAATTTTGTTATATCAATGTTATATCAAAGTTTGCCCACCCCTGTAATAAACCATTAAACAGGGAAAAATGATCAATTGTGGTTGGATTTCATTGGCACACTAGTGTGCCTTGAGAAATTATGCAATATCACTTTTTATAATTAACATTTATTAATCATCATTTGCAAATATTATGTCAATATCCACGTATACGTGGACACAAATATTCCAATTGCATTTGGTTTATTTGCTCAAACGGAAAGAATCTAACCTTTGTATACGCCTCATTCCGAAAGAATAGTGCCAATTCGAATGAATATATAATTGGATTAACAGGGATGGAATATTCCTTTCCCCAATCCGACTGAGGTATCTTGTAGCCGCTTAAACGGAAAGTTGTCAGGGTGCGTTCTTCTTCTTCTGTACTTTATTGGCGGTTGGCAAGCAGCTTTCGTGTGCATTAGCGCCATCTGTGGAACAGAATCTAAACCCTTCTATACGCCATTCATAAGTCCTTAAGTCAAATAAGGATTCAATTGTTCCCACTGGTTTTGTCCGATATAAGCGAAATCCGTTATATGCGTATACCGGAAAATGTCCGTTTTACGCATATATGGGATTTATATCCGGCATATGCGGAAATCGGATTTTATGCGTTATAAAAAGGCACTTCCTTGACTATGTTTCCAATGTACCTGGACGCGCAGGCAACGCTGCAAACGCTGCAAATGACGTCGTATAGCGGCCTGTCACGATTCGGCGAATCGGAGCGCCACGATGCAGCCATCCGATATATTCGAGGGAAATTTAATGGAAATGCATTGGAACGGGACTGGAGATTTTGTCCGAAATAGGCGAAATCCGTTATAAAAAATCCGATATATGCAATGAATTTTTATTGGAAATGCATTACAGAAAAATCGCTTCTTTTTTATCCGTCCGTTGTGAGCGAATTTCCGATATATCCGAGTCCGATATATCCGAGGTTTACTGTATATCTATATAAAACATGTACCGAGTTCATTCATTCATTCATTTTCTACCGCTTTTTCCTCACGAGGGTCGCGGGGGGTGCTGGAGCCTATCCCAGCTGTCTTCGGGCGTAAGGCGGGGTACACCGACTGGTCGCCAGCCAATCACAGGGCACATATAGACAAACAACCATTCACACTCACATTCATACCTATGGACAATTTGGAGTGGCTAATTAAGCTAGCATGTTTTTGGAATGTGGGAGGAAACCGGAGTACCCGGAGAAAACCCACGCATGCACGGGGAGAACATGCAAACTCCACACAGAGATGCCCGAGGGTGGGATTGAACCCTGGTCTCCTAGCTGTGAGGTCTGCGCGCTAACCCCTAGACCACCGTGCCATGTACCGAGTTGAATTATAAAATATTAGCAAGATTGAATTTGATCCTGTCCTGGTTAAATTTATCATAGCGCATGCTCAGATATGACGTAACACGCAGCTTCAGACGTTCTTCACTTTTAAAAATGGAGGCCAGCAATCGGCACTGGACTAAGCAAAGTTTATTTTTGATTCAAACTAAATTTCGAGACTGGACAAACGAAAAACTGGCAATACGGAGTTATTCCAACAAGTGAAAGAACAACTCGGGGAAGTCGGTATCACGTGATGTTGGTGTTTACGTTTTACTGGGCATGCCCTATTGACTATTCTGGTTGATTATAGCGACGCATGTAGACAAGAGATTGGAATATTCATTTCCATGGATACCATTGTTTCCGGAAAAGTCATTCGAAAAGACAAAAACTCCTCATGTAAACATGGCTACTGTGGAGTGTCTGTGGTGTAAAGACTGGCAGGGCAATGTAATATTGGTCCGTGTGGCAACACCTAGCTCATTCCTCCAATAGACTTAGTGATGTATTCCAATGTAAAAAAACGTGCCTAGCTCAAAAAAGGTTGAAAAACACTGCCATAGTGAATGTATAGGACCTCAACCCACCTCCTTTCTAGCGAAATGCTGCCCTCTGCTGTACAAAAGCGGTCATTTCTATGGAATATTTCTTCAAGGCTGTGGAACATTTAAAAAAGAATCAGGCAAAATGGAGGGAAAAAGAGCAAAGACTAATTAATACAGGGGTGGGCAAACTACGGCCCGGGGGCCACATCCGGCCCGCCAAGTGTTTCAATATGGCCCGCCTGTTTTTTCCAAATATTTCATTTGAACTCAACATACAACCTGGCATCGTGGCTTGGGACAATTTTTTGATGGTTGAGGTAGCTGCTTTATCAATTTCGTTATTTGATGTGGTCTGTTGTTTACAAAATACTCCTGGAAAAAAGAGCACAAGCACAATAATAGTAATACAAATAATAATAATAATAATAATGTTGTCAATAATGATAATAATACTACTATTATATTAATATTGTTGTTAATATTAATATAATAATGGTAGTAATATTACAAAATACTCCTGGGAAAAGGAGCACAAGCACAATAATAGTAATACAAATAATTATAATAATAATAATAATAATAATAATGTTGTTGTCAATAATGATAATACTACTACTATTATATTAATATTGTTGTTAATAATATTAATATAATAATGGTAGTAATATTACAAAATACTCCTGGGAAAAGGAGCACAAGCACAATAATAGTAATACAAATAATAATAATAATAATGTTGTTGTCAATAATGATAATAATACTACTATTATATTAATATTGTTGTTAATAATATTAATATAATAATGGTAGTAATATTACAAAATACTCCTGGGAAAAGGAGCACAAGCACAATAATAGTAATACAAATAATAATAATAATAATAATGTTGTTGTCAATAATGATAATACTACTATTATATTAATATTGTTGTTAATAATATTAATATAATAATGGTAGTAATATTACAAAATACTCCTGGGAAAAGGAGCACAAGCACAATAATAGTAATACAAATAATAATAATAATGTTGTTGTCAATAATGATAATACTACTATTATATTAATATTGTTGTTAATAATATTAATATAATAATGGTAGTAATATTACAAAATACTCCTGGGAAAAGGAGCACAAGCACAATAATAGTAATACAAATAATAATAATAATGTTGTTGTCAATAATGATAATACTACTATTATATTAATATTGTTGTTAATAATATTAATATAATAATGGTAGTAATATTACAAAATACTCCTGGGAAAAGGAGCACAAGCACAATAATAGTAATACAAATAATAATAATAATAATGTTGTTGTCAATAATGATAATACTACTATTATATTAATATTGTTGTTAATAATATTAATATAATAATGGTATTATTATTAACAAAAATAATAATAATAATATAATAACATTACTATAACTAATAATAATAATTCTAATAAAAATAACAATAATAATAATAATAATACATTTAATTTCTAACACACTTTACATCAAATAAATGATTTCAAAGTGCACATATAGCAGATTGCATGACACTTTTACATGTAAAAAATGTGTAAAAATATAGGTGTAAAAATGGACTGTTACATGTAAAATACTATATAATCCGCCCCGTCAATTTTGTTAAATCAATGCGGCCCGCGAGTCAAAAAGTTTGCCCACCCCTGGACTAATACATACCAATAAAGTGCTTTTTACAGCAATATCACAAAGATGAGATGCCGTTTTTTTTACTTGAAATATATTTCACTTCTTACATATGCGTTGATATTTTCAGACTATTTGAATGGCGTATTTTCCCTCTAAAACTATTCTACTGTTCTCAGGGTATCAATGGATGGCAAAAGGACCGCTAGGGTTGGTTTCTCATCTGAGCTGGCGTCAGTCAGTCAGTCCCACCTAGTCTTTGGGCCTGAACCGATGAAGCCTGCTCAGATAGGTGAAGCAGTTGCACTGGATGGAATGCCCTGAGATACAACAGCCTGGATGAATGGGAATATTCATAGGCGTGTTCTACTGTTGACAGGTTGGACCAGACTAGGAATGAAATGAAATAAAAATGCACCAATCGGTGTTGAATTTAGCAATTGTGTTTATTGAACGCATTGGTGGCCATCAGCACAACTTACGGAACTCCTGTAGAACGCCATCCATCTTATATGCTACTTCTACTCTCCTGTGGTGTTGTTGTATAAATATTTCAAATATCCAATTTTGGTCATCACAAGCCACAACGAGTACAAAACAAGTTTGTGTTACTCTGCTACTTTTTAAAAGGCAGAATTTCTAGTGTTTCTAGTGTTTTTCCACGTACTGCAAGATGGTGGGGTTAGAAAGGAACAAGGACAAAGACCACACGGCACCTCAGGGGTCTTCCCGCGAGCGTCTCCTGGACCACCAGTCCACACGGTGGTCTTCAGCGCCACTGCCAGTCAGCTGGTTGCTTCCCGGAGAACGGATGTGTTGTGGAGCCAGCCGCTGTCACCGGAGCTCCTCAGTTGTCGGCGGCGGGGACAACGGGGGCGGGGTTTCAGGCCTCGGCGGGGGCAACCTCACTGTTGTCCTCCGTGGAGAGTTGCGTCATGGAGTCTGAGGCCTCCTGCACGGCTGTACTCTCCTCTGGAACACAACAGCAACACAAGGTAGAAAACAATAAGAATAACTTAAATAGGAAGAGAAGCAATGGCGCCATCTGGTGGAGGAGAGGAACAGTGCAGCACATCGGATATTCCAGTGCTCCCATTTCCTTCCAGTAGCATATTGTTTAATATTTTGAGCCAACCATACAAAAGCAGAGTTGAGTCATGTGACCAACCTGTGCCCTGAGCCGTTCTGACTTTGTTGGAGTGGGCTTCCTGCTTCTCCCGCTGCTCCTGAAGCTTCTTGCACACTTTCTTGTGAGTGAACCAGTGCATCTTCTGACACGCTTGGTCGCAGTAGATCACCTGGTGGCAGCACACGTACTGACATTAGATACCTTTGTGCTGGACTAGAAGACATTCAGCATGGCTTCCCCAAAATATCAGTGTCAGGTATGAAGCGACGTCTTCAGTGTTCCACTTTGTCCTTGACAGAGGTCACGCCCTCACCATTTTACAGACGGAGCACCTCTTCTCGGCACCCTTCTCTCCGCAGGAAGTACAGAACTCTGCGTCCATGAAGCCTACCTGACCCGTGATGGCCTGGGTCAGCACCGAGAGCGCCGTTGGGTCGTTACCCTGTCCCCAAAAGAAGAGCGACCGTGGTTCTTCTGCCGTCAGCAGGGATGAAGGTAAGGGATACTCACAATCTCCACGGGTGCGATGCTGCGGACCAGCTGCTGCAGCAGCGTGGCGTCGCAGTAGGGGTACTTGCGTACGCACTCTCGGAGGAACTTTTCCTGGTACACCGGGAAGCCGTCTCCGTCTCGGCCCTTCAGAAGGCTGCGGGAGGACAAAACCCGTCATGGTGGAAACAAGTGTGGAACATATTTAGAGCACTACTTTGTGGATTAACATCGTGGCAGTAACACGCAACATCCAGCAGAGTGTGCCGATGTTTGCATGTTTTTTTTTTTATTGGCTCAGCCTAAAATATGTATTTATTTTTTACTGAGATTATTATTAGATATTACACAAATTTGCACATTTGTCACATAACACAAACCAGATGTCAATGGTTTGTTCAGATAGCTCACAGGAGCGTCAAACAGGTTTTCAAAAATAGGAGCTGCTGTCAGCCACAACTCATGTCATTTTCACTTGCTATTCTACCATCTACCATCAAAGAAGTCAATGTACCAAGCAGAAATGTGAGTATATAACTATTGTACAATTTAGTTTAAATTATGATTTTTTTTTTATATGGAGCAGCTCCTTTGTGAATATTCATGGCATCGTTGCAGTAGTATTCTACTTCACAGGAACTACTGATGAGACATTAGCCACCAGGTATCCTGTTAATGCTAATGTTATACCCTCACATTATTGTAATGACTTATTTATGTCTAAAATGACTTATTTCCTATTACGTCAAGTATGTTGGGTAACAGGAGTGTAAAGGTGGCTATAAGAGTGTTATACCATGTCTAGAGGACTCTAATAACACTAAAAAAACATACTTTAGAGGGTATACCTTAAACAGGTATTCTATGCTCCAACTCTGAATATTTTAGATTTATAAATAAGGAATCGTACTTCACGTAAATTCACTTATCACAGTCTGGAACCAATTAAGACACATTCATTTGTGACGGCCCGCCACAAATAGAATTCTCTTATTACATATAGAATTCACTAATCACAGTCTGGAACCAATTAAGACACATTCATTTGTGACGGGCCACCACAAATAGAATTCACTTATCACAAATAGAATTCACTTAACACAAATAGAATTCACTTAACACAAATAGAATTCACTTATCACAGTCTGGAACCAATTAAGACACATTCATTTGTGACGGCCCGCCACAAATAGAATTCACTTATCACAAATAGAATTCACTTAACACAAATAGAATTCACTTATCACAGTCTGGAACCAATTAAGACACATTCATTTGTGACGGCCCGCCACAAATAGAATTCACTTATCACAAATAGAATTCACTTAACACAAATAGAATTCACTTAACACAAATAGAATTCACTTATCACAGTCTGGAACCAGTTAAGACACATTCATTTGTGACGGTCCGCCACAAATAGAATTCACTTATCACAAATAGAATTCACTTAACACAAATAGAATTCACTTATCACCGTCTGGAACCAATTAAAACACATTCATTTGTGACGGCCCGCCACAAATACAATTCACTTATCACAAATAGAATTCACTTATCACAAATAGAATTCACTTATCACAGTCTGGAACCAATTAAGACACATTCATTTGTGACGGCCCGCCACAAATAGAATTCACTTATCACAAATAGAATTCACTTATCACAGTCTGGAACCAGTTAAGACACATTCATTTGTGACGGTCCGCCACAAATAGAATTCACTTATCACAGTCTGGAACCAATTAAGACACATTCATTTGTGACGGCCCGCCACAAATAGAATTCACTTATCACATATAGAATTCACTAATCACAGTCTGGAACCAATTAAGACACATTCATTTGTGACGGCCCGCCACAAATAGAATTCACTTATCACAAATAGAATTCACTAATCACAGTCTGGAACCAATTAAGACACATTCATTTGTGACGGCCCGCCACAAACAGAATTCACTTATCACAAATAGAATTCACTTATCACAAATAGAATTCACTTATCACAGTCTGGAACCAATTAAGACACATTCATTTGTGACGGCCCGCCACAAATAGAATTGCTGCTACCTGTTCGCCCTCATGTTTGATGTTGGATTTTTTATATTATGTAAAATTAGGCCATTAAGCCCCCCCCCGCCCACCATGCAATCCACGCATCTCAAATATACTAAAAGGTATGAAAGTGTCAAGGATACATCATACAGAGGTACATGCCAATGACTAAATGGGCTAGAATTCTGCCTAGCAACAAGTGACATGTGTTATGATAAGTCACCTACACTGGTGCGGTTCAAAACATGAACAATACAGATTCCGTGGTACATGAATGTAGTTTACCCAAGTGTCTGATTCCCCAAACGACATCCCAAACGTCCTCCCACTGTACCAGCGTCCACACTGACCTCTTCATGAGGCCGTCCAGCTTGTCGTCGTGGTCCTTGAGGAAGGAGGCGCACTTGGCCAGTATGCAGCTGATGTAGTGCATCTTCATGGCGAGCACCTCGTTCATGTCCTGCTGCTTCATGCACTTCTCGCAGATGAGCTCCATCACGCGACGACACTTGTCCAAAGCCTCCGGCTCGGCCAGCAGCGGGTTCTCCTTCACCAGCATCACCATCTGCAGAAGGGGGGGGGGGGGGTCTCTGTCAGAGTCACTTTATGATACGACGGACCTTGCTGGTTTATAATGGGATTGTCTGTGAATGTAGCTTGTCGTTAAAGTAGACAGCATTGTAATCCTCATAGGCAAAAAGAAGAAAATTATATTTATATATAAAAGCGACTAAGCTAGCAACCTTTTTTTTTTTGTTTTTTTCCTTTATTTGGGCAAATATATGAAACATTACAGTGCATTTCTTACATCAATCAAAATATAACTTTCCATTATTTACATTTGTATTCAACTATCTGATCCCAAGCCCAAAAGGAGTAGGCCAGGGGTGGGCAAACTTTTTGACTTGTGGGCCGCATTGATTTAACAACATTGACGGGGGGCCAGACTATATAATATTTTACACGTAACGGTCAATTTTTACACTTATATTTTACACACGTTTTACATGTAAAAGTGTCATGCAATCTGCTATATGTTCACTTTGAGATGATTTATTTGATGTAAAGTGTGTTATAAATTAAATGTATTATAATAACAATAATAATAATTATTATTATTCAATATTTTTTATTTAGTATTATTATATAATAATAATAATAATTACTATTATTAATAATTATTATTATTTTATTTAATATTATTATTAATTATTAATAATGTCAATAATTAATAATGTCAATATTTAATAATATTATATTAATTATATTATTATGGCTCAAGCCTTGATGTCAGGTTGTATGTTGAGTTTAAATGAAATACTTTGGAAAGAACAGGTGGGCCGTATTCAAGCACTTGGCGGGCCGGATGTGGCCCCCGGGCCGTAGTTTGCCCACCCCTGGAGTAGGCAGAAGCAAAAGCTTATAAATGCCTACCCCTTTTTGCAAGATATAATCATGTTCATGCCACTGTCTTGTTTCCCCTGTTATTATTATCATTGTAATATTATTATTATTATTATCATTATTATCATTATTGTTATAATCTTTATCATTATTACCATCATTATAATCATCATTAATATTACCATTTTCATCATTATAGTTAACGATTTTGTGATTTTTTATTTTTTATTTTTAATTATTTAATTTTACAGACTTCATTGCTTCTTGTAGGGTGTAGGGTTTGTAGACGTGTTTATTAGTTTGTGTGTGTCTAGTCTTGTGCATTAGGAAGCAAGGTTTTAGGTCTGTGCTCAAACCAATTTTTGAAGCAATGATGTCTTGCTGTCCATTACTACTATTTTTTGTAAAGTAATAATTAATAATAATTCATGATAATAATAATAATAATGATAATCACTACCTCTATATTTATGCATGTTAGCCTAGGTACCTCTAACAATTTATAGTTACAAAGGTATTAAGGTAATATTCTTACATTTCTCATATCAGTCAATCAGAGATTCCAGCAGAGATGACAAGACAGTAGAATGATCACTATTAAAATACCATTCCCACTTATATTTATAATCTGACACTTAGCTTGTACTGTGTCATATTTCATTGACTTTACAACTAAATTAAATTCAGTAGTGCCACCAATGTAGACAGTTTTTTTTTTCCCTCCCCCCAAAATCAACATATTTTTTTCCTGTGGCTACCGACAACCAAGTGGATTCCATATTGTTTGACATTTAAAAAAAAAAAATATATATTCATTTGTATTCTACGTATATTTGTTTTTTGCCCAATGCACATGCATATGTGTCATGGCCAGTTATGCAAATTAGACCTTGTCTAGCCCAAGCAGCACACCTCCATAAATACATTGCAGTCCTGCAGGAAACTCTCAACATGATCCCTTAATGCAGGGGTGGGCAAACTTTTTGACTCGCGGGCCGCTTTGAGTTAACAAAATTGTCCCGAGGGGGGCCCGAATATATATTTAATACGCACTATTTTACGCTTATAATTCTGACAGTCCGCACTGAATTATTAGTCAAATTTTATCTGTAAAAGTGTCATACTATCAGACCACAGCAAATTACGAAATAGAATTTTACAGTTTTGTTTTTTTTCTGAATCATACATCCGACTTGACTTATGTTGCCAGCTGTTGTATGTTCAAATTTGAAATAATTAGAAGCAGTTGATGTTTGCGAAATAATCACTAATAAATACAATAAATCACTATATTGACAGTTACTATGGTACCCATTATGTCATTGTATGGTCATATCACCTCGTACTTCGGTACGTGACAAAAAAAACCTTACACCATATTAGGAAAGCAGGAAGTGATCAAATTATTATGTCATTGTAGAGTCACATCACTTCTGTACGAGGTACATTATTTAAAAAAACAACAACAAAAAAACCTTAAACTGTATTATGGAAAGCAGGAAGTGAACAAATGTAACAGTTGCTGATTGTAAAAGTACCAGATGGAGGAGTAGGATTTAATAAGCTTTGCTTCTTCCTACTCCTTTTGGACATGTGGAACTGGGAACTGATTATGTGATGCATTCAATTGTAATCTGATGCATGTTCAAATGAAATTAAACCATTACCATTACTATAGAAAGCAACTGGCTCAAGAGTAGAACGTCCGCATTGAAAGGAGCCCGATGAGGTGACCCGGCCATCTGGTCTGGATGCTTCCCGGCCGCCTCCCTGGGGAGGTGTTCAGGGCACGTCCGACCGGTAGGAGGCCTCAGGGAAGACCCAGGACACGTTGGAGAGGTTATGTCTCTCAACTGGCCTGGTGAGAATGAAGTCTGGTCTTCCTTGCTTTCGCAACTCGATGGATGGAACATCAAACTAATTTGATTATATTTTTGGGTTGTTTTTAATTACCTTGACGGGGTTGAGGTTAGTGCTCATGATGACCTTGTGCAGGGGTCCGGCCAGTTTGGGGGGCAGCTTGGGTTCTTTCTCCAAACCCTGAGCTTTGGTGTAATAGTCAAGGCGGGCGCGAGAGAAGAAGTTGTTGATGACGGTGACGCAGTCATGTTGACCTAAAGGAAAAAAGTGATGTTTTTATGAGGGTTGGGCTCAAACTCCTTAAGTCGGCTAAATACAGCAGTTGTCGAGTTCACCACTTGTTGCTAGGCAGAATTAAGGGGTCAATGATGTAATCACGCAGTTGATCACGACGCACACAAAATATCAAAATCAAAACAATTATGTTCAGAACTACAAATGAACCATCTTTGTGTCCTTTTTTATGTCAAAGAAGGAAGGGGGCATATCAGCACCCGCTGACTGTTGAGAAGAGCGATACGTGCTTTCATTTCACTTGTCACCAAGTGGCTTTTTTTGGGAAAAAAAAAAAAAGACACATTCATTTGTGACGGCCCGCCACAAATAGAATTCTCTTATTACATATAGAATTCACTAATCACAGTCTGGAACCAATTAAGACACATTCATTTGTGATGGCCCGCCACAAATAGAATTCACTTACCACAAATAGAATTCACTTATCACAAATAGAATTCACTTATCACCATCTGGAACCAATTAAGACACATTCATTTGTGACGGCCCGCCACAAATAGAATTCACTTACCACAAATATAATTCACTTATCACATATAGAATTCACTAATCACAGTCTGGAACCAATTAAGACACATTCATTTGTGACGGCCCGCCACAAATAGAATTCACTTATCACAAATAGAATTCACTTATCACAGTCTGGAACCAATTAAGACACATTCATTTGTGACGGCCCGCCACAAATAGAATTCACTTATCACAAATAGAATTCACTTATCACAGTCTGGAACCAATTAAGACACATTCATTTGTGACGGCCCGCCACAAATAGAATTCACTTATCACAAATAGAGTTCACTTATCACAAATAGAATTCACTTATCACAGTCTGGAACCAATTAAGACACATTCATTTGTGACGGGCCACCACAAATAGAGTTCACTTATCACAAATAGAATTCACTTATCACAGTCTGGAACCAATTAAGACACATTCATTTGTGACGGCCCGCCACAAATAGAATTCACTTACCACAAATATAATTCACTTATCACATATAGAATTCACTTATCACAGTCTGGAACCAATTAAGACACATTCATTTGTGACGGCCCGCCACAAATAGAATTCACTTATCAGATATAGAATTCACTAATCACAGTCTGGAACCAATTAAGACACATTCATTTGTGACGGGCCGCCACAAATAGAGTTCACTTATCACAAATAGAATTCACTTATCACAAATAGAGTTCACTTATCACAAATAGAGTTCACTTATCACAGTCTGGAACCAATTAAGACACATTCATTTGTGACGGGCCACCACAAATAGAGTTCACTTATCACAAATAGAGTTCACTTATCACAAATAGAATTCACTTATCACAGTCTGGAACCAATTAAGACACATTCATTTGTGACGGCCCGCCACAAATAGAATTCACTTATCACATATAGAATTCACTAATCACAGTCTGGAACCAATTAAGACACATTCATTTGTGACGGGCCACCACAAATAGAGTTCACTTATCACAAATGGAATTCACTTAACACAAATAGAATTCACTTATCACAGTCTGGAACCAATTAAGACACATTCATTTGTGACGGCCCGCCACAAATAGAATTCACTTATCACATATAGAATTCACTAATCACAGTCTGGAACCAATTAAGACACATTCATTTGTGACGGGCCACCACAAATAGAGTTCACTTATCACAAATAGAGTTCACTTATCACAAATAGAGTTCACTTATCACAAAAAGAATTCACTTATCACAGTCTGGAACCAATTAAGACACATTCATTTGTGACGGCCCGCCACTAATAGAATTCACTTATCACAAATAGAATTCACTTATCACAAATAGAGTTCACTTATCACAGTCTGGAACCAATTAAGACACATTCATTTGTGACGGGCCACCACAAATAGAGTTCACTTATCACAAATAGAGTTCACTTATCACAAATAGAATTCACTTATCACAGTCTGGAACCAATTAAGACACATTCATTTGTGACGGCCCGCCACAAATAGAATTCACTTATCACATATAGAATTCACTAATCACAGTCTGGAACCAATTAAGACACATTCATTTGTGACGGGCCACCACAAATAGAGTTCACTTATCACAAATAGAGTTCACTTATCACAAATAGAGTTCACTTATCACAGTCTGGAACCAATTAAGACACATTCATTTGTGACGGCCCGCCACTAATAGAATTCACTTATCACATATAGAATTCACTAATCACAGTCTGGAACCAATTAAGACACATTCATTTGTGACAGGCCACCACAAATAGAGTTCACTTATCACAAATAGAATTCACTTATCACAGTCTGGAACCAATTAAGACACATTCATTTGTGACGGGCCACCACAAATAGAGTTCACTTATCACAAATAGAATTCACTTATCACAAATAGAGTTCACTTATCACAGTCTGGAACCAATTAAGACACATTCATTTGTGACGGGCCACCACAAATAGAGTTCACTTATCACAAATAGAATTCACTTATCACAAATAGAATTCACTTATCACAGTCTGGAACCAATTAAGACACATTCATTTGTGACGGCCCGCCACAAATAGAATTCACTTATCACATATAGAATTCACTTAACACAAATAGAATTCACTTATCTCACTTATCACCGTCTGGAACCAATTAAAACACATTCATTTGCGACGGCCCGCCACAAATAGAATCTACCACACGTCACGCACCAACAAATGCGGCCATCTGCGCAGCGGTTCTTCCCACAGAATTGACCACGTCCGTTTCTGCCCCGGCGTCTAACATCATCCATGTGATGTCCGTCTTCCCTGCCAGAGCAAACAGAGGCGGAGGTTTGATTGACAAACATTGACATCAAATTCGTGGCTTCAAAGTCGACAACACACCTGACAGGCCGGCGAACATGAGCGCCGTGTAGCCGTGCTCGTGTTGGTTGCAGTTGACGTCGGCACCGTGTTGCAGCAGCAGCTTGCACATGTCTGCTTTGCCTTTGTAGGCGGCGTGCATGAGCGGCGTCATGCCGTACTGCAAGAAGACAGTTTTTTTTTTTTTTTTAATGTTTCAGTCATATTAAAACACCACAAGGTCAGATTTTTTTGGTTGCTTCGAATCTAGCTTCAGTTTGATAATTTGCTGACGAGCTCCATGGTGAAGTGCTAACTAGACAGCTTGGATGAGCTGGACTTGTTAAAACATCGGTTTCAGACACCTGACTTTGACATGTGAGCATAGGGACCAGAGCAAAACAAAGACAAGAGGACATGAAGGGTCCTTCCTGTCTTCCTGAGTAGAAGCATACACATCCCTGTCAAGCATGCTACTTTCAGTAAAGATACAGAAGTCAAAGACTTATGCATGTTTTTCTTCCACAGAACCATGAAGAGTAACATTTTTTAGTGAAATGTTTTATAACCTCATCCAAACAGTTGACTCTGACATCTTTGCAGCCTAGCAGTCTTGAGGCCTCTTGGACATTTCCTTCAAAAAGAAACAAGCACATTTGAGTAAGCCAGACGCTAATGGATAAAATTACGCCTTTCCAAATACTCATTGTTGTACTTGTAGCTTCTTGTTAGCATCTTACCTTATTTAGCTACACGAGAAAGTCGAAATATTAGTTGTCTGCATGACGTAGTTCAGGTGTGAACTACAAAACTACTGCAGCCACAACAAAACAGGCATTGTCGACAATGTGATCAAAATGACTACTCGTACACGTTATATTTAAATAAACGGGAAAGTAATCTAATAAAAAAAACACGAACGGCATCGTTGCCCGGGTGTCTTAGCACGATATTTCAAATGTATCATTTAAGCTAGCTCGTGCTAGCCACATTGTGAGAGATTAGCCGAACAGGCTTACCTGCCGAGATAACATCAAACAAGTCCTTTTCACTCGGAGACAAGTCTCCCTTCTTGGCAGCACACATGTCGGCGGCTCAACTGACAAGCTCACCAAAATGGGACAGACAATTAATAAGTCCAGCCTGTTCAAAGGTGTCTGTTTTCTGATGCCGGGACATGCATCAGACCAGCCCGAGCTGTCACTAGGAACGTACCATCGCCGACTTCCGGCAGGGGGTTGTTTATTTGAGTGAAAACATGAACTAATAAATGTAATCAATAGGAATAATATAACATACACACGGAGAAGTATAATACACATGGAATATATATATATATATATATATATTGATAGTATAAATACTAAGTTTTAGCAATTTGTCCCCTCTTGTTTCTCTGAAATACTGAGCGCCGAGAACGTCCATTGACAAGAGGGAGACAGACCTTCATGGTTATAGGGATTTTAATGTTTTCTACCTCGCATCATAATAAAGTGTACATAAATGACAGCAGCTAAATAGCACAACTTTTAAGAATGTTTTGTTGTATTCATTGCGGGAAACAATTATCAGTACATGCAACGTGACCTTTAGACCTGTAAAAGTGATTTTGTTCTCGTCACTTGTAAGTGACGAACACATCAATGCACCTTGAAAGCATCACAGCGTGACTGATGTTCAGTAGCTGCCACCTACCGGCGGAGACCGCAATGTTAGTACGTATTTGTATTATAATATACAGTTATGTGTTACACTCTATCCTTACCGTGTAATTGTGATCATTAAGTGACCAGCTTTTTAAATACCTCACAGAAGATCAATTTCACATGACATTTTACTAAAACTGGACATTGACTACACACAGTTTCTACAGAAGATATTACTTTAATAAACAAAGCTGTCAAATGAAAAGGTGCGTGAAGAGACAGCTGTTCTCTACTGAGGAAACAACAATTAACTGGAATGACAGGAGTGCTGTACGAGCAGCGTAAAAGATACAAAATTAAGTAAGAACAGCAGGGTTACAGCAGTTTGTACAACATGTACAGTTTAAGAATATACAAGCATTCATTTGTTTTTCTCTGAACAATGAAGAAATATGGATAATTTGAAATATCATTCAGTTTAAATAGGGAATTTCTAGTTTTAATGCAGAGAAGTCAAACTTTCAACATGTTAAGTGCTGCAGATACATATTGATGTTTCAGGAACAGTCAACACTTTCTCCAAATGTTCACGTCAGGAATGAAGTAAAGTTTTTAGAAAATTGCTTCAAAAAAAAAAAAAAAAAGACAGAAAAACTCACAGTTCGCAGTGATTATTTTTAGGCAATTTCAGTGCAGTACAATAAATAACGGGTTGTTGAACACCAAAACAGACAAAGAAATACTTGGACCTCAGTAACATCTGTGCAAAGTACTGTAACAAATAAGTTCATGTTGGATCTGACAGTTTTGCTTTTTAAATGTACTGGATTGTTAGTTTAAGGCGGGGGCTTGGGGCCAAATGAGGCGTCAGATGATAAGCGAGGTAATGAAGTGACATGCGAGGAAATGCGGGCAATCAAAACAAATAAATACTTATTATTGCGGCCCAAAGCCGGCCAAAGAAGACTTACACCCCAAGGTCCTTCTCTGGGGGGGAATCATCATAAAATTTTTCTTTATAAAAGAAACATAAATTTGTACATGTATTTACAAAAAAGTAGGCGGGAGAAACCAAGGCAATAAGTGTTTCCTTACCCCCTACCCCCATCCCTTCAGTCCAACATTCAAATATTTCAGTAGTCAGCTTGAGTGGGTTTCCACCACGTCTCAGGGTGCGTCGTGTCCTGGGCCAGCCCAAGTCCCTGAGTTTCTTCTTTTCTTTTCTAGTTCAGCCAGCGTGGAATAAAAGACCTCACCCAGAGTCTGACTCACTGGTGTCTGAGGATGAGGTGGAGGACGAGGAGGAGGAAGAGGATGAGTCCGAGCTGGAGCTGCTGCCGCTGAGGCGAGAGGGCTGGGCGTGCATCTCTGGAGGGTTTGGCTTCTCCACTGCAAGGATGGGAATGTAAGGAGATTAGAGAGGAGAAACAATTCGGGTCAGAGTGTCTTCTCACCTTTTGGTTTGGCAGGTTTCTTGCCAGAGTTGAGCTGACCGCTGACGTCCTGAAGCCTCCTCTCCAGCTCCAGACGCTTCTCAAGGGTGAGCTCCTCTTTGGACTTGCCAACGCTGCCTTTCTTTGCTGCTAATGGAGCAAAAAAAAAAAACATCAGCCTTTAATCATCAAACAGGAAGTGAAGCTGCCTCATGGGTTTGTGCTACCTTGATCGCTGTAGGGCTTGCGGGGCTTCTTCCTCAAGCAGGTCATGACATAGCGTTCCAGCTCCTTCAGCGTGGACGGCTTGAGCGTCTCAAAGTCGATCTCGATCTCCTCGGGGTTGGTGTCCCTCAGCGAGGGCTCCCTGGACTGGATGATGTGGACCACGCGGCCCAGCTTCTCGCCCGGCAGCTTGTTGATGTCCAGGCTCAACTGGCGCTTCTCATCGTACGACATGGGAACAATCTCATCCTCCTCTTCTGAGTCGTAGTGCGGCAACATGGAGTCGGTCAGCGGCGGGTAAAACGGCTTCTTGGAGCTCCTGGAGGAAGTCAAGCAGAAGATTCAGAGGAATTGATGAATGGAAATACTGGCCCAAACTGAATAAAAACACTTTGGTGACCAACTTGCTCTTGCTGCTCTTCTTCGTCTGGCTCTTCTTGGCCTGGGAGCCGCCCCCTGCTCGCGAGGTCTTGCTCTTTAGCATCTTGGTAGGCATCTTCCACTCTTCAGAGCCCGCTCTGCTTTTGGCGCCGCGACTCCGCTTGTCCAGCTTCCTTTTCTTCTTCTTGTCTTTCTTGTCCCTCTTCTCTTTCTTCTTCTTGGGTTTGATGATGGGGCCTTGGGAGAGCGCGGCCAGCTGCTCGTGCACAGCTCTCAGCTGCCGATAAGACAAAAAAAAATAACAAGATACAGTAATCCCTCGCCACTTCGCGTTCTGAATTTTACAGCTTCACTCTATCACGGTTTTTATGTAAATATATGCATTACTAAATCATCGCCGTTTCTTGGTTGAATGCAGCCTATTAGTAGCCCAAAAAGACAAAGATATTGGTATGTATTTCAGCAAATTTTAAGTTAGTTTTTGAATACATAAATTAAGCACACACAAAAAAAAGCTCCAAAAAGGCGAGAGTACCTGCAATTTTTCAGTAAGAAATGATTAACGTTTCATGGTTGAACAAAGCCTATTAACAACATATGCATATGCAGTATAATCAAATTACATGTATCCTTGGCCCACATTTTGCATTCAGGTAAAAATGACAAATATAAGGAGGCATTGAGAGGATGTTATATATAGTGTTATAGCTCTGATGTTGTGTGCGCCTTTATAGGGAACGTATTCAGAGCTCTACATTAAAAAACTAAATGACTTGCCCATAGGGAATCCTTAAGGTGAGAACTACTTGCCCGAACTTGCCCCATGTAAAATGAAAAGACTGCCATAATGATATCATGTAATTTTTTTATGGCATCACATGAGAATCTCAAATAAAGATGAAATGAGAGTACTACCATAATACCTTACACATGGTAGTCGTAGTCAGCAGTGATATTTAGAAGTTGTGCACCACAATGAAACATTATTGAATAGACACATTTGTGTACTGGTAAAGTGTTTTTAATCCAGAAAAAAAATGCTCAATTTGTCAAACAATAATTTGTGAAGCAAAGGTGAGGGAAATCCACAGAGAAATGGAACCGCTAGATTTTGTAGCTTGTGCAAAATCAGCACTTGGTATTGGATCTAATGGGTGGTGTTTCATTGTGACCACTTCAAATTGTCACAGCAATGTGATTCACTCACCTGTGCCATCATTTGATTTGCTAACCGCTAATAAAATACTTGTTTAGGAGGCACTGCTTCATCACTTTTTGCTGTTTCCTTCAGAATTAGACCATGTTGGCAGCGACGCCATGATGGATGTTTTCGTAGTCAAACGATCGCTGATTGGTTGATCGCGAACAACGGGTGTGGGTAAAACGCGGACTGTGGTCTGCGGACCGCGGTCTAAATAAACGATTCTGATTGGTCCATTTCAAGATTTGCAAGGATTGCTCTGCAAATTGCCACCGGAATTACGCAGTCCGTGTTTTACCAACACCCAACAAGAACCGCTTAAAAAAAAAACTCTTGGCAGTACGGCATGCTAAAGTGCACTTGCCCGACGGGAATATTAATGATTGGATTTACTTGCCCCAATTTTGTTTTAACTTGCCCCGGGCCATCGGTACATCGTTATTGTCGAGCCCTGGTATTATGCACATTTTATTGACTTGCGACTATAGAGCAGCGACACACAATAACCCACACTTAGATGTTCCAGAATGTGCACCTATTCCAGCTGTATTTCCTTGTATTCGTTCCACCGTGATTGGTTACACGCCCAAAGTGCTTCCCCCATGACCCTTGTGAGGAAAAGCGGTAGAAAATCAATGAATGAGTTCTCCTCCTAGTTTGTGTGGTCGCGAGGGTGCTGGAGCCTATCCCAGCTGTCTTGGGGCGAGAGGCCGGGTACACCCTGGACTGGTGGCCAGCCAATCACAGGGCACATATAGACAAACAACCATTCACACTCACATTCATACCTATGGACAATTTGGAGTCGCTAATTAACCTAGGGGCGGCACGGCGGTCTAGTGGTTAGCTCGCAGACCTCACAGCTAGGAGACCAGGGTTCAATTCCCACCCTCGGCCATCTCTGTGTGGAGTTTGCATGTTCTCCCCGTGCATGCGTGGGTTTTCCCCGGGTACTCCGGTTTCCTCCCACATTCCAAAAACATGCTAGGTTAATTGGTGACTCCAAATTGTCCATAGGTATGAATGTGAGTGTGAATGGTTGTTTGTCTATATGTGCCCTGTGATTGGCTGGCGATCAGTCCAGGGTGTACCCCGCCTTACGCCCGAAGACAGCTGGGATAGGCTCCAGCACCCCCCGCGACCCTCGTGAGGAAAAGCGGTAGAAAATGAATGAATGAATGTTTACGATGTCTCCAAGTCACAAAACAAGGAAAGCACTCACCTGCGTGCACACCTGGTCCTGCAGCTCCGCCAGACGATGCGCTCGCTCCTCCTCACTGTCCGAGCTGGGGGTGCTCTCACTCTCTTCGCTCTCGCTGCTGGGCTCGCTCTCAGAGGTGGACGAAGATGATGAGGACGAAGAGGATGATGAGGACGAGGACGACGTTGGGTGGCCACTCATAGACATGGCACCATGGTCCGCGTGAGGCTCATCGGGCATCTTGGCAAAACTGAACTCAAACACGTCCTGGAGGCCAGAAGAGGGGTAGGGGGAATGGTGGATTTAAAACTGTCGATGTATTCCACGGGTCATTTGGGTAAAAAGAGCCAAATTTAAGCTAGTTCGGACCAACACAGTCACGTCACCAGTTCCTAAAGTGCCACCTCCAATGCTAGGATAAAAATAAATAATAGCACCATGCTCACTTGCAGCTTGCGTGCCATGCCCACGACGTCGTGGTCGGGGGGGTTGTACTTGTAGCAGTTGGAGAACATGAGTCGTACGTCGCTGGCGAACTGCTGAGAGTCTCGGTACTCTCGGCTGTCCATCTTCCTCTGGTCAGGAGAGGCAGAAGAACGCAGAGTTGAAATAAAATTACACTCCCCAACACGAGCAAAAATTTTGCACTGTGCCTGTAAAAAATGTCGTCCTGTTCTAGTTCTTCCACACAAAACCCATCCAAGCACACCCTCATGGAGACTAGAAAAGGTCCTTCTCTAAGGTGTTCCCACATACAAGCGTCCAAAATGTCTTGCTTAAGTGAAGAATTCAGAGTGGCTCTCATTAAATTAATTAGTGTGTGGATACTTTTGTAAATAACGATATGACAAAGAGCACAGCATGTTACCTTGATGGTGCTGAGGTCCATGGGACACTTGATGATGTCATGATAGTCGTGCAAGCTGAGCGCCGCGGCATCCACGGGCTTGTAAAAAGGCCAGGCGTAGGCGGCATGCTTCTTGGAGAGCATATCCTTGAGCAGCCCGCTGCAGTACCTCATCAGGGGACTCAGCCTGCCCTTCCGTGAGGGCTGGAGCTGGACGGAGTCCGGCAAGTCCTTCTTGGGGGGCTTGATGGGGCGGCCGCTGCCGACCCTGCGTCCGGTGCTGGAGGTCATGGGCTGGAGCAGGACGGGGCCCCCCGGGCTGTGCACCAGGCCCATGCCAGGCGGAGTCTCTAAAGTCATGCCCCCCATGGAGGAGATGGAGCTCATGGAGGAGTCATGGACCTGACCCCCGTGGCCTCCCTTGCCCAAGCCCACCATGAGTCCATGTCCGTCTCCCGACATGCCCACAGTCAAACCCATAGTGGACGGAGTGGTGGTGTCCGCCTTACGCTTCACACCCTTTTTCTGCAATTAAAAAAAAAAATGTATTCAATGTTGCTATGGAGACCATAACTTCCAGTAGAACCTCTAAAGCTGAACGTTTATGAAGTCATACAACTCACACAAGACTTCCCCAAATCTCAAAAGACTTCAATATTTATAGATATATAGAAAAGACTAATACTTTTCTTTAGATTTTTTGGGGCGATACCAGTACCCATAGCAACGAGGAAAAGCATAATGATAAACGCAGAAGTGGAAACATAACTTTGAGCAAAACATCTCCAGTTATGTTTTCTATTGTTCATGCGCGTTCACTTATTTTTAGACTAGTATGACTGGATGAATGTGTAGCATTATTTCATGCGGGGGAAATAAACTACTTCCACCTTGGTGGTGGGCTGCGTGGGGGGCAAGCCCATAATGTTGGCTGGAGGCAGGCTCTTGGTCAGCACGGTCTGAGGAGAGTTATCCAGCGTCGAGTCCCCCGTGTCCGAGGAGGACGGTGAGTAGGCAGACTGCGACACGGCGGGCACCTGCTGCGCCCTCAGCGCTGGCGGACACATTGGGGACAAATCAGACAAAGCTGCAAGTTTGGTTAGAAGACCAATGTCAGGTACACTTTTTTTTTGGTAAATCTGTGATTGGCAGGCGACCAGTCCAGGGTGTACCCCGCCTCTCTCTGAGCATAAGCCGTATAGAAAATGGATGGTTGGAATTTTTGTAAGGTTGCAATATTATGGACAAGTTGGCCACTCCAAATTGTCCACAGGTGAGTGTGAATGGTGTGGAAGTGGTAATTTTTAGCTTCTTATTTTGTCTTTCCCCACCCTCGGTCATCTCTGTGTGGAGTTTGCATGTTCTCCCCGTGCATGCGTGGGTATTCTACGGGTACTCCGGTTTCCTCCCACATTCCAAAAACATGCTAGGTTAATTAGCCACTCCAAATTGTGCATAGGTATGAATGTGAGTGTGAATGGTTGTTTGTCTATATGTGCCCTGCGATTGGCTGGCCACCAGTCCAGGGTGTACCCCGCCTCTCATCAAAAGACAGCTGGGATAGGCTCCAGCACACAAGTGAAATTATTAAAAAAAATTATATCATGCAATAAAGTCAAACTGTTAGAATACAGTCACATTATTACAAGGAGAAAACTTACAATGATTATCTAAGATGGAAGCAGAATTTAGGGGAGTAAAAACAGCAAAAGAAAAAAAAGGTGCAAAGGGTGAAGATGATACTAATAAAATGCTTTTACCAAAGCTGAAATGCATTTTTTGCACCCTTTCATTTTTAAGTGTGTGGCCCTTCCACAGGATACTCACGACTCAACTTGCGGCCTCTTCCTCTGCCGTTTTTCTTTCGAGGGACGGGGGTGGCCAACTCCACTTCCTCCTGTGGCATTTGGGCCACCTTCTGGAGAAAGATCTTCTCCAAGGACTGGGCCATGAGCACAATGTCGTCTGTCGGCTGGAAGACAGCACGATTACACATTAACACAACAAAAAGAAGGTATTTGATGGTCGCTACAACTGTTGTCCCTCACAAGTGAAGAACAGGCAGCCCAAGATGAGAGTCTGGACCTACCTTGTTGTAGATGTAGCAGTTGGTGAACATGGTGTTGAAGTCCTGGATGCACTCACACGCGCTGCGGTAGTAGTTATTCTCCAGGCGCTTCTTGATGGTGCCCATGTCCATCGGTTGTTTGATTATTTTGTGATAATCCTGACATGTGCAAAGTGGGGAATTGAAGATACATTTTTTGTGACGCCGATTGTAGAAATCAAGTAAGCGAAAGCTCACCGGTAAATTAAGCCTGTGGGCGTCCACGGGCTCGTGAAATGGCCAAGCGAAGTGATGCTTCCAAAGGCACTTGAGCAAGGTCTTCTGGAGAAACTGCAGCTGGTTGGTCACGCGGCCCAGCCTGGAGGGGTCCTTGACGGGGGGCTGCGGTGGAGCGGGGGGACCTTGGGGCATGGTGTGCGGCAGGGAGGGGCTCTCAAAGTCCTCGTAGAGTAGGGAAGGCTTGCGGATGCGTTTGCCAGTGCTCGTGTGCTGGTCCATCCCGCCACAGGGCAGCCCAACTACAGAACTGGGGGGGGGGGGGGGGGGGGGGGGGGGGGGGGGGGCAGCAGGCAGCCACAGATATATAAAAATGAAAGTGAGAGTGAGCAAGTGAGACCTCATCAAAATGCACCGTCCCCCACAGAACGACAAGCTTGCTTGCCGAGTATGTCTGCGGTGTGGAATTATTGTAAATATGTCTTTTGCAATGACTGCAAAACATTATATTTTACCCTTAAACGTTCCAGCGTCTTCAAAACCAAAGTAAGAACAAAAAACAGGAAATGACATAAAAACTAAGAAACATATCCTTAAAAAAAAAAACATAATATAACGAACGATAATAAATGGTTCATTTGGGCTTCCGCGTCCGATAGCTAATGGTCACGTGGTGTGCAGGCCCCGCCCTCCGTGTTTGTAAACACCGCTTCAACAATGACAATGCGCCGATTTAGGGATGATAAATTAAGTCAAAACGAAGCGAAAGTTAATTTGTTTTATTACAAACGTCGTTTCACACAAGTGACACTGTACAAGTTATTACATTAGTGCCGTAATGGTTCAACAGGACGACAGAGCAAAGCTAGCATAACCGGAAAAATAACCTGACAAATATGGCAGTTAAAGTCTCACAGTGAAGATGCCTTGGAATATGGGAATATGTGTCGGGATTTGGCAGCCAGACACAGAGTAGCAGTGCCCACGTAGCCTTGGAGGGGCGAGCGAACGATGAATGGAGAGTTGCCGGGCTTGCAACTGTCATCCACATTTCATTCCCCATCACTGTCCCCGAGGGTAATATAAGTCCAGTAAGGGGTGCTAAAAGGTAGCCATGTCCAAGGCAGTAGCGGCATAACTCTGAGAGCTAGCTAACCAAACGGTTTATGGTCATGCTAGGTCTAGTAACAGCAACTAGGGACATAATGCTAGGTTGCTGTTAAGCACTAGCATCCCACCCTGGCAGTAAAAAAAAAACTTCCATCGACAGATAGGAACCGACAAACAGTTGACGTTACCTTCCGTGTGCCGGATTGAGGGCTGCTTCCATCGGCTTTCGTGGTGTTCCGATCCAATTAAGGCGACTGGGCTGTCGCCACCGCTCGCCGGGAGGGGGACGACGCAGCGAGCAGTAACTCCGCACTGAAATGGCGCCTAACTGCTTCCGCTTCTGGCTGGCCCTATAAATGCCCCGCTCGGCACGAGAGCCCACTTCCTGTCACGTTGCCAGGCGAAACGGCGCGCCGATTGGCTGCGGCTACACGTCTGTCAACATCACAAAGCATCACGCCCAGAAACGCCAGCCTGTAACTCCTGTAGCGTTCGATGTTAGCCACCTAGCTAATTTGGCGATACTGCAGCACATCCAATACCAGGTACTGTAAATAGAGGGGAAGTATTGATATACCGATACCGTTTTAATCAGAAAAAAACAGCACAAACATGTTGGGCAAATACATATCAAAATTTATTTGTGAACAATTTAGCACCAATTGTTTCTCCCTGCAATTATGAGGGCTCATGGTACAAATGGCTTCAAGATGCACATCGAAAATTGTAAAAAGAAAAAAAAAAAGCTACTACTCTAACAATTAATGCTGGTTTCCCACTGCGCAGTCGGAGCCCTGCTCTACTTACCCCTGGTTTGAGGCCGTACTTACAAATAGTACCATGGCCTTAACCCAAGCCAAGCTAAAACTCAATCACAAACCTCAATGTCATTTCCTGTCCGCCCTCCACCAGAACACATTTACAGCAACCCACATGAGCCTTACTTTCTCTTATGTTTACTATATTAGGTAATATGAGTGTAAAGGTCACTATGGTATGCTATTTCATATCTAGAGGGCACTAATAATGTTCCAAAACATATTTAGAAGGTCTTTTCTTATAACAAAAATATTCCATTTACAAATAAGGAGTGGTACTACGTGGAAATTCACATATCACGGTCAGGTGTGGAACCAATTCATCGCAGTAAAGGAGGGATTATTGTAGTTATGTCAGCACAGCAGAAGAATATGTAGTCCTGCGCAGCAACATGAAGGCAGGACAACATTCCCCTCCCTCTTCCTCGCCAGGTGCAAGGAAAAGAAAAGGAAAGGAAAGCCACCACCTTTATAAATCTGGGAAAGTGAATAAACACGGACCGACACTGGACCATCATGAAGGAGAAAGATGATATCATTGAATATGTGATCTGCTGATGAAAGGACAGTGATAACTTTTTTGTATTTCATCTTTTTGTGACTGTATTTTTTCATGTCCTTAGTGTGTTTTGGGCACAGTGCAAGGTGTTCATTTAGGTATAAGTCAACTTAGAACGCCGCTGTAGGAACACAAGTTGGCTCAACGGCAGGTATGCTAGAGATAAGATGGAGCCAGGCAGGTACAGTGCAGCTAAAAATGGTCATAGAGTCTATATGACACCCTTTAAGACAGTAGTTCCTAAACCAGGGGTGCTCATTAAGTCGATCGCGAGCTACCGGTCGATCGCTGGTCGATCGCGGCGTGACATTAAAAAAATATCATCCCAGCATCAATGCCGTCACTTGATTGATATACAGGGCAGCCATTCAGATGACAACTGAATGTTGCCCTTCGGGCGACCAATCAAATCAAACGACGTCTCTAAGTGCAGCAGAACTTACGATGTCAGCCTATCATCCATCCCCGTTACTTGATTGACATACAGGACAACCAGTCAGATGACAACTGAATTTTGACCTTTAGGTCACCGCTCATGCGTAAACAACGATGCAAAGTGCTAAGCTAGTCGGCGAATTGCGTTAGATTTTAAAGCCCTCGCTAAAGTTTATGGTCACTAAAATGAGTGAAGGAGCTGGACCAAGTAAAAAGGCAAAAACTGGACCAAGTAAAAAGGCAAAAAACATATCACTTCCATACGGATATGGAATATTATACGGATATTATGATATGGATATTATCCATGACTGATAAACATTTGGAAGTGTGCTTGAGGCTGGCCATCAGCAGCTACTGTCCGGACTATGCATCCCTGGCTGGTTCAATTCAGTGCAAGTCATCAAAGTAAACTCAGGTAATTACAAAAAATGTTAATAGTTAATTATGTGTGTTTTGCAATATTGGCTCATTTGGTTATGTAAGGTACATCAACATACATTGTACGTACAAATAATCCTCAATACATTTGAAAATAAATAGATGTTTTGCATTTTTGTAGTGGGTAGATCATTTTGACTCGGTCATTTTAAAAGTAGCTCGCATGCTGAAAAAGTGTGAGCACCCCTGCTTTAAGGCATTAGTTCCTAAACGCATTACAGTCACACACCCCTTCAGACATATGACGTTCTTACTCGACAAAATAATCATCAAATGTTCTTATTTGGCCATGTGATGCACAAAGAGCAGCAAACAACTTCAATGCTGCCTTCTCCTTGCACCATGAGGCGTTCACTTGTAATTGTGAATGTTAGGCGATAATTTGTTTTTCGTTTTTAGTCACATACTCCGTATGACAATTAGTGTACCCCTCTGGGGGTACATGGACCTCACTATGGGAACATAGGCTTTAAGGCACTGCCTCCTTATGTCCACAATCTCAGTGCCCCTCCTTTGTCACCAGTTCAGCATAACGGCCACCTCTTTTCAGCAGCTCGTCATGGCAACCCTGTGCCTCCACCATCCCGTTGTGGAGGACGACGATGTGGTCGGCCTTCTTGGCGACACTCATCTTGTTAGAGATGAGCAGCACGGAGCACTCCTTGCCTTGGCTCAGCAAAGCCTGGTGGACCTGTTGGGTGCAATTAGAAAACACAGAGCTCAGTTTGCTTGAATATTACTATTGGATTGTATTATTATTGTAGCATCTACAAACGCTGTAGCCGGGGGGGGTCCAATGTGCTGCCTCTGCATCTTTTTTATTGGCCCGCAGTACATTTTAAATATATAATCTAACAAAAGAAACCATAAAAAATTGAAAATTCGTGATTTTACAATAAAGTCATTTTGCTTCAAGTTGAAATAGTAAAGAAAAATGTTTTTATATCCATTATGCGTGACACACAATACAAAAAATAAAGTTGTAATTTTTGTAAAATTAGTTTGCAGAAAAACTTAAGAGAAATAACAAAATTAAGTCAAAATTATGAGAAGAAAATTTACAAGAAGAAAGTTAGAAAATTAACAGCTGTCATTTTACAGGAATAAGTCAAAAGAAAAAAATCACATATTTACAAGAAACTTGTAATATTATGAGGAAAAATGTAATTTTAGTAAGTATTTAATATTATATATTATATGTAATATTTGTTTTTAGTAAATACAGTAAACCTCGGATATATCGGATTCAATTGTTCCGACTGGTTTTGTTCGATATAAGCGAAATCCGTTATATGCGTATACCGGAAAATGTCCGTTTTACGCATATATCGGATTTATATCCGGTATATGCGTAAATGGGATTTTATCCGTTATAAAAAGGCACTTCCTTGACTATGTTTCCAATGTACCTGGACGCGCAGGCAACGCTGCAAACGCTGCAAACGACGTCGTATAGCGGCCTGTCACGATTCGGCGAATCGGAGCGCCACGATGCGGCCATCCGATATATGCCAGGGAAATTTCATGGAAATGCATTGGAACGGGACTGGAGATTTTGTCCGAAATAGGCGAAATCCGTTATAAAAAATCCGATATATGCAATGAATTTTTATTGGAAATGCATTACAGAAAAATCGCTTCTTTTTTATCTGTCCGTTGTGAGCGAATTTCTGATATATCCGAGTCCGATATATCCGAGGTTTACTGTAGTGAGTGTCAAAGTGGCAGGATGAGGCAGAGGTGGGGTGTGAAGTGTGTTGGAAAGCCTTTCATTTTCCTTTCATTAATCAACAATGCGCCTTATAATCCGAGTTGTATCTGTAAAATGTTGTTGTGCTACTTGCCCCAAATAATTAGGGGCAATGGATGGTTCAACTGAGAAAACAGTCAACTGATTTTGTTTTTTTTTTAATAATATTCAATAATTTAAATAATATTAGATCATCACTACCTCCCTATCAATGACACAATTTTGTCCATAGTGTATCCTTTTACTCAAAGCATACTGGACTAGGCTCCTTCATAGCCAGCGCTAACAGACAGTACACAAAGTGTATGGAGTACTCAAGTGGTTGCTAATCACATGTAAAGTACCTTTTCAAATTGTTTCACTTCTGATTGGACTGTTGTTTTACTCGGGCTATACATATACAGGTATATACTGTGATTTTTGATATGATTGTTAAGCACTTTGTGACTTTCTTTGCCTGTGAAAGGGCCACAAAAGATGGCCCCCAGACCGCACTTTGAAGTCTGATTAGTAAGCTTGAAATCGAATTGGAAATGCAAACAAATCAGTGGTGAAACAAACCAGATTTCCCAGGTCCTAAATACATCAAACCTGATGTTCATTCTCCGTGTCCAAGTCGCTGGTGGCGTTGTCCAATATCAGGATCTTGGGTCGTCGGATCAAGGCTCTGGCGATGGCGATACGTTGCCTCTGCCCTCCGGATAACTGTGCTCCTTTCTCGCCAGCGTCTAACCAACAGCAGATTATTGTTGCTCATTCAAGTGTCAACTCGTCGACTTCCGAGCCTCTGGTATGCACCTGTGTCGTATCCCTTTGACAGCGCCGTGATGAAGCTGTGGGCGCTGGCGAGGCGGGCGGCTCGGTACATGTCCTCGTCGCTGGCATCGCAGCCATACTTGATGTTCTCCCACACGGGGCGAGCGAACAGCAGACATTCCTGGCTCACCACGGCGATCTTACGGACAACCGTGACGAGTGAGGAAGACGACGTCAGATCATGTTCTCTCAGATCCCTGTTGGCGTTTTCAATTCCACAGCCACCCACCTTCTGCCGAAGATAAGTATCTTGATAACTCTGCAACGGCAACCCGTCCAACAGGATCTCCCCGCTTTGGGCTTGGTAAAACCTCTCCAGCAGTTTGACGCAGGTGGACTTCCCTGATCTGTTGAGACCCACAAGTGCCGTGATGCACCCGGGTTTTATTTCCAGGGAAACGTTCTGGTGGAAGAAGAGAAGAAACTGCCTGTTATTATTATTTGTGTTATTAATATCAACATTTCAGATTTACCCATTTTTGCTGATGGTTTTTTTTGTACTTCTGTTGTTTCGCTGTATTTTTAGAAAGCGCCACTGATCATTTTGTATATTTTTTTCAATAATTTTAATTTGTACTTTATTTATATTTATCTTTGTAAAAAGGCTAAATAAATGCTCAATTTTTCTCATAATTGAATTTTATTTCTACAATATGCGTCGGGTCACAAAAGGCCCCTGAGCTGCACTTTGGACACCCCTGTCCTAAAACAGCTCCTACACCAAACGGTCAGTAATGATTCAAATATTCATTCATTTTCTACCGCTTATCCTCACGAGGGTCGCGAGGGTGCTGGAGCCTATCCCAGCTGTCTTGGGGCGAGAGGCCGGGTACACCCTGGACTGGTGGCCAGCCAATCACAGGGCACATATAGACAAACAACCATTCACACTCACATTCATACCTATGGACAATTTGGAGTCGCTAATTAACCTAGGGGCGGCACGGCGGTCTAGTGGTTAGCTCGCAGACCTCACAGCTAGGAGACCAGGGTTCAATTCCCACCCTCGGCCATCTCTGTGTGGAGTTTGCATGTTCTCCCCGTGCATGCGTGGGTTTTCTCCGGGTACTCCGGTTTCCTCCCACATTCCAAAAACATGCTAGGTTAATTAGCCACTCCAAATTGTCCATAGGTATGAATGTGAGTGTGAATGGTTGTTTGTCTATATGTGCCCTGTGATTGGCTGGCCACCAGTCCAGGGTGTACCCCGCCTCTCGCCCCAAGACAGCTGGGATAGGCTCCAGCACCCCCCGCGACCCTCGTGAGGAAAAGTGGTAGAAAATGAATGAATAATTAACCTAGCATGTTTTTGGAATGTGGGAGGAAACCGGAGTACCCGGAGAAAACCCACGCATGCACGGGGAGAACATGCAAACTCCACACAGAGCTGGCCGAGGAGTGGAACTGAACCCTGGTCTCCTAGCTGTGAGGTCAGCGCGCTAACCACTCGACCGCCGTGCAGCTTTCAGCGATTCGAATATCAATTTATGCAAATTAACTTTTTTCTTGTTTTTGTTATTTTTTTTATCGTTTTCTGGTTTCATTGCATTTTTAGAATTTTCCACGGGCCAAGAAAAAACAACCTGCGGTCTGCAAATGGCCCCGAAGCCGCACTTAGGAACCACTGATATACAATGACGCTAATGATGATGCTGATGGCGTTGTTGGCTAACCTTGAGGACCAGGCTGTCGTCATCAGTGCTCTGAGAGTAGGCAAAAGTAACATTCTTGAACTGGACGTGTCCCTCCAGGTTCGCTGGGGCCAAAGTTCCCTCCGGGGGTATTTGAGGTTTCCGATCTAGATACTCAAAGATCTTCTCGGAGGCGCCGACAGCCTTCCTCACCTCTGGGTAAGAATGCATGAAGGCCTGAAAAAGATTGGAGGACAACATTGGAAGACATGGCAACAAGCGTATTGAGGTTGCGGCTCACCTCCACAGCAGAAGCAAACTGCAGCTCGTAGAGGACAAAGGAGACCAACGTTCCGCTGCTGACTGCCCCCCTCGTCACGAGCATCCCCCCGTAGTACAGAATGCACACTTTCATGGCTAACGTGCTCAACTGGGGAAAATGAATGGATGAAGGAGAATCAATTGTGGGGTTTGTTTTCCAGTACATAGCCAAGGGTGTCCAAACTTTTTCCACCCATACTGAAAAATGAAAGGATGCATGCAAAGGGCCATGTTGATATTTAGTACACATGTGCTCAGAAACATATATTTTGAGCAAAAATGATATTTCAGTTTTGTGGGATTGGTGAAAAAGCATAGTAGTATGAACTTTGTTAGTTGTTTTTTTTTTTAATTAATATAAATATTTCAATTTTCTTCTTCTCTCTTAATATTATGACAGTATTCTCATAAAATTTGGACTTTATTCTTGTAACATTATAACATTTTCCACAACTTTTTTTGTGTTTTCACGTAATTTTACTTAAAATTTACTTAATTTTACTTTAAAAAAACTTTTTTTAGGGCTGTCAAATGATTCATTAATGCAAATGAATTAATCATGATTAATCACCATGTCGCACTATGTCTGAAATATGCCCATTTGAAAATGTAAATCAAGTTAAGAGATGGCACACATGTCTGAAAATCTATTTACCTAACACTGGTTTATTTCATTCTGTCCTGAAGTCAGCTGGGATAGGCTCCAGCATACCCATGCAACGCTACAGAGGATAAGCGGCATAGAAAATGAATGCATGGATAATTCCTTTAGTAGATTATTTGAATAAGCTTGAACTGTTTTATTATGGGCAATGAGGAGTTGCGTTCAAAAACACCACGTCGTTTAAGATGAATTCACGTGTTTTGAGTGAATTTTATGGGATGCAGTAAAATGTACTTAGCATTAAGGGTTACAAAATGAGTGACAGGAATATTCACTTGTTGTTTTTGTTTGCTTTTTCCAACTACAGTAAAGTCTCGTTATATCGATATCGGTTATAACGAATTACTGCTTATTACATACTATTTTCATTTCCCGGCAAATTTCTAGTCTTTTATGATATAATTAGTTCCGTTAGTGATACCCGGTTATTATGATAATCCGGTTACTACGATGCCCTTTTCATCTCCCGCCAGCCAATTTGGTCTGCTTATATCGATACAAAAGCAGCTTAAATCAATCTTTGCTTAAGGATTTCAATACCAAAAAAGAACACGGCGAACGGCTGCTTCCAGTCAACTTTATTTTTCACACTTCCACCACCAGAGCGCAGCACACACACCGATTCCCGCACTTCCTGGTTCACAGGTCATGCTCAAGCCGCCCCACATAGCTGGCCAAACACATGCCTGCAACAAAAGAACCAACTGCGTTCGTGGTTTCTCTCGTGTGTATAGAATAAAAAGATATCTGAATACAACACAATTAAATACATGTATTTGTACGCTTGTGTCTTCGTAGGAATAGGTGTGTATGCTATGTCAGTTGGTTCTTCTGTTGCAGGCATGTGTTTGGCCAGCTATGTGGGGCGGGTTGAGCATGACCTGTGAACCAGGAAGCGCGGGAATCGGTGTGTGTGCTGCGCTCTGGTGGTGGAAGTGTGAAAAATAAAGTTGACTGGAAGCAGCCGTTCGCCGTGTTCTTTTTTGGTATTGAAATCCTTAAGCAAAGATTGATTTAAGCTGCCATAGAACAATGTCGAGTGCATTATTGCCCACTTTTAATGCAGTTCGGCGCAGGATCGGATATATCGACAGTCCGGTTATATCGATATTTTTTCCGACTCCCGACAATATCGATATAACGAGACTTTACTGTATTTCAAGCCTCTTCTTGTAAATATTATTTTATTATTATGACTTTATTCTCGTAAAATAATAACATAAAATAATAATAAATTTATAATAATAAATAATAACTTGTGACAAAAATGACAACATAATATTACTCTAATATTATTACTTAATAGGTTGTCTTCATTCATTATTCGCAGAAAATCAGGTTTTCTCATTAGATTACAACTTTTTTTCCTTTGATGAATATTTAAAATATTAATTTTTTTTGTCAACGGTATTTTTCCAATGCTGCCAGCTGTGGACACCCCCGATATGCAAACGATCCAAATGATGGTATTCCACTCACGCTATTGGCCGATGTCGTTATTCCATAAACTGCAGCCTGTATTTTATGTAGGCCGTAAATCTCCTCCATGGCCTCCCTGTAGCGCTGCGTCTCGCCGTCCTCGTTGGCAAAGCTCTTCACTGTCTTGATGCAGGAGAAGGTTTCTGTCGCCACCTGGTTGGCCTTAGCCACCGACTCTTGGACCTTCGCGGACAGCGTCTAAAGATGGGAGAAGATGTCGTAGATTGATACATTTTTTCAGTCATTATGGAGCATCATGACACAGCATCAATTGTTATTGGCACGACGTTTACTTGACTGAAGCGCCCGATGAACTCGGGTATGACCCAGATGATGGGCAGCCCCATGCAGGAGAGCAGCGACAGCTTCCACGACTGCGTCATCATGAAATACAGGAGGAAGAGGAAACGGGACGTGTACCACATGACCAGGCTCAGCTTCTCACTCAGCGCCTCGCTCATGTCGTCCGTGTCCTTGGTGATGCGGGACACCAACTCACCTGGAACGGCAACAGCGATACTTGGGTGATATGTACATCTTATATCTCTTTGTCATCATCGGATTCTAACAACGGACCTGTGGTTGTGGCGTCAAAGAAAGCGATGTCCTGTTTCAGCACCGCTTGGAAGACACTGTCCTGCACCGCTGTGTGGATGCACCGCATGGTGGAGATGTACACCAGGTCGCCCATAAACTCCAGCACCGCGCTGGTGGAACACGCGTGAATATAATGCTCATCCATGCAAAACCAGAGCTTTGCATTGGTCAGCTTCTTGTAGCTCACCTGACGGCAGTCATCGTTGCCATGATCTTGACGGCCTCGTGGAAAGCTTCCGGCGCCTCTTGGTTTGTGATCCAGTCGGTCACACGGCCCGTGTACAGCGGGATCGCCATCTCACCTGCAAAGACATTACATCCCGTTAGACCAGGGGTGGGCAAACTACGGCCCGGGGGCCACATGCGGCCCACCAAGCGTTTGAATCCGCCAGTTGCTTTCTAAGTATCTCAACTTTTAACATACAAACTGGCAACATGACTTGCAAGTCGCATTAAAAAAAAAAAACACACACAAAAAAAGTAAAATTAAATTTCATAATTTGATGTGGTCTGATGTTTAAGGTGCTCCTGAAAAAAGGGACACGAGAACATACAGCTGATAGTATGACACTTTTACAAATAAATTAGACAACTAATTCAATGCAGAATGTTAGAATAGAATTATAAACGTAAAATATTGTGTGTGTTAAATATATTTTCCGGTGCCCCCCGGACAATTTCGTTAACTCAACGCGGCCCACGAGTCAAAAAGTTTGCCCACCCCTGCGTTAGACACTTTTCCTCATTTCATGCCAGAAAGACCACCTTTATAACAATATGGTATTCTTCATTTAAAAAAAAAGTTTTATTTCATTAAAACCATAAGAAGACAATAACTCATCACCTTTTTAAATTCATTCATTCATTCATTTTCTACCGCTTTTTCCTCACGAGGATCACGGGGGTGCTGGAGCCTATCCCAGCTGTCTTGGGGCGAGAGGCGGGGTACACCCTGGACTGGTGGCCAGCCAATCACAGGGCACATATAGACAAACAACCATTCACACTCACATTCATACCTATGGACAATTTGGAGTCGCGAATTAACCTAGGGGCGGCACGGCGGTCTAGTGGTTAGCGCGCAGACCTCACAGCTAGGGGACCAGGGTTCAATTACCACCCTCGGCCATCTCTGTGTGGAGTTTGCATGTTCTCCCCGTGCATGCGTGGGTTTTCTCCGGGTACTCCGGTTTCCTCACACATTCCAAAAACATGCTAGGTTAATTGGTGACTCCAAATTGTCCATAGGTATGAATGTGAGTGTGAATGGTTGTTTGTCTATATGTGCCCTGTGATTGGCTGGCGACCAGTCCAGGGTGTACCCCGCCTCTCGCCCGAAGACAGCTGGGATAGGCTCCAGCACCCCCCTCGTGAGGAAAAGTGGTAGAAAATGAATGAATAATTAACCTAGCATGTTTTTGGAATGTGGGAGGAAACCGGAGTACCCGGAGAAAACCCACGCATGCACGGGGAGAACATGCAAACTCCACACAGAGATGGCCGAGGGTGGAATTGAACCCTGGTCTCCTAGCTGTGAGGTCTGCGCGCTAACCACTCGACCGCCGTGCCGCCTAAATACTCACATTTTTTAAAAAAATTTTTTATGACATTTACAAAATTAAATAAATAATGCAGAATGATTCCTCACTTTAATTACTTGAAAAATTATAATCAAGATTTTATTCAGTAAAAAATCAGTAAAATCATAGTTCCATCCATCTGCAACACCCTGGACCTTTTTTAATAAAAATAAAAAACATTTTAACTGAAATAATACACAGAGGAATTCACCACCATTCAGCTTTCAGGTACTGCAAACATGAATGAATGAATGCTCCACTTACCATAGGAGGAGAACAGTACGAGGAACAGCACAAAAACAAATCGTCCGAGATAAGGTCGCATGAATCCAATCAGTCTCCTCAGAGACGACCCGATGTCCTCTTTGGGCTTCTCTGCTTCTCCGCTCACGGACGTCCAGAGCGAGACGTACTGACTCCAATAGATCCACGCCACCGCCGTCACGACGTAGCTCTGCAACAACTGCAAAAATACAAGCACCAGAAAGGTAACCTTCGAGTTCTGTTCCGGGGTCAAATTGTGGTCTCCTAAAACCTTTACAACTGTACAGGCAAGTCTGGTTTTAACATTAGTGACTGTAATACAATTGTAAAAAGTGAAATTAAGACACCTGACATTTGATTTGTCTATGTCAGGGGTCAGCAACCAGCGGCTCCAGAGCCGCATGTGGCTCTTCAGCTTCTTTGTTGTGGCTCCCTTTGCAATGTTTGAATATTTTTTAACACCCGAGTGGGGAAAATGCATGTCTTTGTAATGAGTTTAAAAAAATCCAACTTTGTGTGAGACCATGAATGCATCCTGACTGAGTTCTGACAGCAGACGGGATGCTATTCAGTTCTCTCTCACACAAGTAAACACTAAGGAAAATAAGTAATACTTTACCATGGGCTGCACGGTGAGCAAGTGGTTAGCGAACAGGCCTCACAACTAGAAGACCCGAGTTCAATTCCACCCGTAGTTTGCATGTTCTCCCCGTGCATGCGTGGGTTTTCTCCGGGTACTCCGGTTTCCTCCCACATTCCAAAAACATGCTAGGTTAATTAGCGACTCCAAATTGTCCATAGGTATGAATGTGAGTGTGAATGGTTGTTTGTCTATATGTGCCTATATGTGCCCTGTGATTGAAAAACTGGTGCATGGGAACTTGTTTGCGCCAAAGTAAACAAATCAGGTAAGTTTCCAGTAGTTTACACATACATTTATTTAAGTTTATCTCCAATACTAGCAAGAGTACTCCAACTCGTCTTGTGTTATCTGAACTACTTTGATATTCCCAAATTGTTTTAAACATATGTTTTGCGGCTCCAGGCTATTTTTCTTTAGTGTGCAAGGGGGTTAAAATGGCTCTTTTCATAAGTAAAGGTTGCCGACCCCTGGTCTATGTCATTGGTAATAATTCATACATGAAATGTATTGCTCATATTGTACGCCCCCACCCCCCAAAATGACAGAACAAGAGAACTCACCCTTTCCCAGGAGTGCCATCCCCAAACCTCCTCCTCGCTGGACCACCCCATCCCAGAGAGAAGGCTGACGTAGACCGGGAGGTGCAAGCAAAGCACCAATAAGCTGCTTGCCCACGAGAGGTCTCCTCTACAGGAAACGGAGGTGACGAGCAGGAGGCCGGCCCTGGTCAGCTCCTCTGCCCACAGGGCGACAAGTGGGAACCTGGGCAGGAGCATCGAGAGCTGCAGGAGGCGGAGGCCACGCACCGCGCAGACGTCCACGCACAGCAGGAGCAGCGGGACGAGGAGGTGGTTCCGTTTGTGCATCGTGCGCCCACGTCTGGAAGCACAGCGTCAGAGCTCATTGGCCATAACATTAGGTACAGCTGCACCACCTTCTGTTTGACTTTTAACATCCCTTTAATGACTTGCAATGTACCTTTAATGGCTACCTGTTCCCAGTGAGGGCCGCATTGTGACAAATGAAACACATATATGCTAAGATATGCTAAGAAGTTACTATATACTGTATATGTCAAGGAAAAAAACGCATCTCGGTGCTTTAATACAGGTGATATACCTGAATAGGTGCTGATTCTGGAAGATCTAGAAAGCTTTCTGTGCGGGTTATCATGTGTAGCTGCTCTATAGGAGTCCACAAGTCAATACAAAGGGCTGAAAATTAGCATAATAGCTCCCCTTGAACTGAAAAAAACCTTAAAAATGTCCAAACTTTTTCATACCACTGTATTTTGGCAATGCTAACTGTTTTTTCCATGTAGGTTTATATTTATTTGCTCCCTTGATAAGAAAATATTTCACAAGTTCGCCTTAAAATGCAATTGATTTCCAATTGATCAGTAATTACACAATTACAACTCAGTCAAGAAAACAAATGAACAGTTAGTCTATATCCCTTCCATAATGTGCTATACATAAAGTGATGTTGTAGCTCCCTACCTTTTGGAGGTGGAGCCGAACCCAAATACGGCACGAATAATGACTTTTTTTATGAATAATTAATTCGAATAAATACTTTAAAAAATATTTATATTCGGGAACAATTAAAACATCATATCAGAAAGCTGCGTTTCTTCCACAGAACTACATTACGTAGAAAAGTCATGATCCGTACGTTTTTGTCACCGTGAGTCCGCCATCTTGTGTAGCACTACCTTGTTCGTTAGCAACTTTTTTTTTTTACTAATGGTTTCTGAAAATCTGGACGCGATAAGGCATTAAAATGCCCTACTGTGCGGCTGTAAGCTGTTCCAACCGTTTGGCGAAGGGATGTGGAAAAACCTTTCACAGGTCATTAGATACACAGCTGCGATAATGACAATAACGAGTGAATTTTTTGAGAAATTAAGGCTCATCACTTCATATCATATAATGAAAGTGACAGTGAGGTGATCGTCATTCAAAGTTCAAACTTTGAATATCATATTCGGGAATAAAAGCCTGATTTTTTAGTGAAGTAGGGAAGTGATGGGATAATAAAAACATATGAGTATCATCAGCCTGAGCTGCCGAGTTGTGCTACACAAGATGGCGGCGCGGCGGCGACACCGCGCTCTGTGTTGTATCCGGGTGTGAGCGTTCTACTTCTTTCCATATCTGTGGTTTCTTCGTGGGACCGCAGTGCATGCCGGGATCAGCCAATGTAATCAGTGACCGGTGTTCAGCAGTTGTGGGCGGGGACAGTTGCTATTGTTCGTTCTGTTAGCATTAGCTCGGTAACGTTAAGACTGTGTAACGTTCTCATTCGCTTTAAGCGGTTGAGTAAGTAAGGCGAGTGTGAGGTTAAGTGTGGCGGGGCTCATGTTCACTATTCTATTGTAATGGCGGCTGAATAACTACACGTCAGAATGGCTGTATTCGGTTGGCCAACAGCAGCAACTTACTGTCGTCACGGCATCAACACTCCCCACCACTTCCTCAATCTCTTATTCTATCCCTTTGCTCCAAACGCTTCCTCTAACCGCCATGCTGAACACGACTGCCCTCTATAGCTTACACATGAAACAGCAGCTAGGAACAATATACCCTTGTTATTATTAGCATTTTTTCCCTACGGTTCATTGGTGGATTTATGAAAAAGATTTTCATAATTTACTCCTAATTATTATTAGTGTATTATTTTTATATTATTATATATTATTTTATACTTTTACTGCTGTGATTGACCTTTTTTTTACCTTGTAATGAACCTGACATTGTTTGATTTGATCCACATCACATAGTGGACGTTTGGTTACGTTTAAGCAGCATGGCTGTGCAACTATCCTACCTGCAGAGGGCGCCAATCTGCCGCACATCATGACTTCATTGACTGACATTTTACTTTACTTACATTTTACCTTTCACTTTTGTTTTCTCCTTCTCGACGCTGCATTTCTTTGAAACGAAATACTAATGAATCTCAAACAGCATTCTCCCACGAACAGTTAATAATTGTTTTTAATGAAATAATTTCATGAAGAGAAGGTCGGGATTGAATGTACTGTACTTACTGTAAACGACGTAGATGAATGGACCAGCAACAGATCTCTTCGAAGTATTTTTAAAGTTAAAAACAGCTTCAATAGTCTCAAATGAAGACGAAAAACAAGAGATAATAATATATATCTCAAGAAGAGCCTCCTTTCCTTCAGACGTCAACTGCACCGTACAGACTCAAAGTGAAAGTAAAAGTAACGTAGCACTGATATAACCTCACTGTGTGCAACAGCGACACCCCATGGCGACCTGAGGTATATAACTGTAGCTGCTGTTATATTACATTGCTATTTTTGTTGTGAAGGGAATGTAAATACACACAAATATAAATATTGCATTTGAAACTAGATTTTAAAACAGCATGTTTTAGCTAACTAATACAGTAATAAAAAAAAGTAAAAATAAAAAGTCTTTCATCAGCGGTCTCAGTCAGGAAGTCCAGCCACCTCCTCCAGTTCCAGTTCCAATTCCAGTTCCAGTTCCACCGGGAGGACACCAAGCCGTTCCCAGGCTAGCTGTGAGACATAATCCCTCCACTCCAATCCCTCCTAGGTCGGCGCCGGCGCCTTCTCCTGGCTGGGCATGCCCATCTAGATGCCAGAGCCACCCCGAATGGCTCCTCTCCATGCGAAAAAGCAGCATCTCTACTCTTGAGACACATGCTAACTCGCAAACTAGAGAGCTAGCGACCTAAACGGTAGCCTTCAAGTTATTTCCTTTAAACTTAAATAGCCAAATACTTACCACTTCCACACGGATAGGGAGAATAACTATTAAGAGTTATTTAACCTTTAACATGAACATGAATCAAACGTAATAATTTTTCCTGGGTACATGATACCATACAGCATCCATATCAAAATGTTAGTGCGGGCCTTTCATATCAAGGCGGGGGCCTCAAACTAGTGGCCGCGTGTTTGAGACCCCTGCTTTAACCAATCCCATTGAGGTATCTTGTACCCGCTCAAACGGAAAGTTGTCAGACCGTGTTCTTCTTCTTCTGTTGTTTATTGGCGGTTGGCAAGCAGCTTTGGTGTGCATTAGCGCCATCTGTGGAACAGAATCTAAACCAGGGGTGGGCAAACTACGGCCCGGGGGCCACATCCGGCCCGCCAAGTGTTTGAATATGGCCCGCCTGTTCTTTCCAAAGTATTTCATTTAAAGTCAACATACAACCTGGCATCATGGCCTGATCAATTTCGTTATTTGATGTGGTCTGTTGTTTACAAATGCTCCTGAAAAAATGGACACAAGCACATAATAATAATAATAATAATAATAATAATAATAATAATAATAATAATAATAATAATAATAATAATAATAATAATATTAATAATAATAATAATAATAAACCAGTCAAGGGTGTACCCTGCCTCTCGCCGGAAGACAGCTGGGATAGGCTCCAGCACCCCTGTGACCCTCGTGAGGATAAGAGGTAGAAAATGAATGAATGAATGAATATTGGTACATGTTTGTATATTTCTCAGTTATATCTTTTCAATCGACTCTAAATTGTCCATAGGTATGAATGTGAGTGTGAATGGTTGTTTGTCTATATGTGCCCTGTGATTGGCTGGCAACCAGTCCAGGGTGAACCCCGCCTCTCGCCCGAAGACAGCTGGGATAGGCTCCAGCACCCCTGTGACCCTTGTGAGGAAAAGCGGTAGAAAATCAATGAATGAGTTCTCCTCCTAGTTTGTGTGGAAGTGGTAACTTTTTGGCTTCTTATTTTGTCTTTCCCCACCCTCGGCCATCTCTGTGTGGAGTTTGCATGTTCTCCCCGTGCATGCGTGGGTTTTCTCCGGGTACTCCGGTTTCCTCCCACATTCCAAAAACATGCTAGGTTAATTAGCCACTCCAAATTATCCATAGGTATGAATGTGAGTGTGAATGGTTGTTTGTCTATATGTGCCCTGTGATTGGCTGGCAACCAGTCCAGGGTGAACCCCGCCTCTCGCCCGAAGACAGCTGGGATAGGCTCCAGCACCCCCGCGACCCTCGTGAGGAAAAAGCGATAGAAAATGAATGAATATCTTTTCAATGTTAGGTTGCTGTGTGATGAGTTTAGTGTTATTTGTAAGATGACAACGTGAGTCAGAGTGTTATATAATGACCTAGATAGGTAGAAAATGAATGAATGAATTAATAATAATAAGTTTAATTTATAATGCTATTAAATAATAAAAAAACCGTGCCGTGGCTCAAAAAAGGTTGAAAAACACTGCTGTAACCTAACCTCATACTTTTGCACATAATTTCAACATGGTGCGTCACACACGTCATCGCCCTTCTATTCTTCTGCACACAGTGGCAGGAAGTTGTCCAGATATCCGCAAGGCCTCAAAAAAAAAAAAAAAAAAAAAAAAAAAAAGGTAGACTGAACAAAAGTGGGCTGAGTGGTTCTTTTAGAAGGTGTTGGTGGTGCTGGTGGTGCTGATGAAAATGTCCTCCACTGTAACTTTGGATTGGTAAATGCTTCCACTTTCAGGACTGGTACCAAGCAGCTGGACCCGACATGAAGACGCTGGCTCTGCATGTGTTTCTTTTACTGGGACTGAGCTGGACCTGGACTAACCAAGGTGGGTTCACATTTGACCGTATGGGAAACTGGATTAAAACAAAATCATAAAAAAATCAATACAAATATATGAATGATTTGAAGGCAAATTGAAAACAATTTTGAAATTAATGTATTGCAAAAATACACTCACTCTGGTGGTAATGTAACAATATGTTTAACAATATGTTGACAAAAGTATATTCATTTTAATTCATATCTTAATTTGTATTTAAATAAGTCCGGCATGTTTTTCAAAATGCTATATTAATTTAAATTAATTTAATAAAAAAAAAACAATTTAAAATAAATACAAAAAATATATAAAATTGTTATTCAATTATTGACTTAAATTAAAACTGCATAAAAATTATGATTTTGATTTAAATACAATGACAAGTATTTGTTAAGTAACCAAAAAAGTAAACAACATACATGAAATATATATTTTCATAATAAAATATAGATGTAGATGAAAGGTAAACTGTAAATATATATATATATATATATATATATACACCTACGTTTGTTTAAATATTAATAATAAAATATTATTGCACACTTTCCCATAAACTTGATTTCACTTTTATTTCATTGTCACCATTAATTGAGTATTTCAATTAAAATTTTACATTTTATTTATAATAAATTAAAATGTCATTCAATGTTATCAAATTGCTATTCTATTAAATAAAAAAATAATTAAATGTACATTTTAAAAAATAATTTAAATTTAATTACAAGTATTTGTTAAGTAACCAAAAAAGTAAACAACATACATGAAAGATATTTTCATAATAAAATATAGATGTAGATGAAAGATAAACAGCAAATATATATATATATATATATATATATATATATATATATATATATATATATATATATATATATATATATATATATATATATATATATATATATATATATATATATATATATATATATATACCTACATTTGTTTAAATATTCATAATAAAATATTATTGCACACTTTCCTATAAACTTGATTTCACTTTTATTTCATTGTCACCATTAATTGAGTATTTCAATAAAAATTTTACATTTTATTTAATTTTAAATAAATTAAAATGTCATTCAATGTTATCAAATTGCTATTCTATTAAATAAAAAAAAATTAAATGTACATTAAAAAAATAATTTTAATGCTATTACAAGTATTTGTTAAGTAACCAAAAAAGTAAACAACATACATGAAAGATATTTTCATAATAAAATATAGATGTAGATGAAAGGTAAACAGTAAATATATATATCTATCTATCTATGTTTGTTTAAATATTAATAATAAAATATTATTGCACACTTTCCTATAAACTTGATATCACTTTTATTTCATTGTCACCATTAATTGAGTATTTCAATTAAAATTTTACATTTAATTTAATTTTTAATAAATTAAAATGTCATTCATTGTTATCAAATTGCTATTCTATTAAAAAAAATAATTAAATGTACATTTTAAAAAAATAATTTAAATGCAATTACAAGTATTTGTTTATTTCGCAAAAAATGTAACAACCTACATAAAAGACATATTTTAATCTAGTTTTCTTTAGATGTCATTAAAAAATATTGAGAGAGATTTTTGGTGAGTCATTTTACAAATAAAAACTGAATGTAGCGTATAATTTTAAGTTAAATTGATTTAAACTAACGAGCGGAGGAAATATAAGAGATTTGGAACCACTTCAATAATTAATCCTAAATATGTAATCAAGGCTTGAAAATCATTTTTAAGAATGTAAAGATAAATATCGAAACGTTGAATTGACATGAAAGCTTGAATTGGGTCATGGACTCCAATGAGGTTCTGTCTGCATGGCCCCCACCTGCCAAGCCCATTGTCTCGCTCCATCCCATTCCTCATTGCCAAGGCGACAACCTTTGACCTTTATCCAATCCTGGCCCATTCCATTTCCTGTTGCTATTCACTTCTCCTGGAAACTTCCTGTTTATGTCGGGCCCCCTCTTCCTGTTCCCCTCTAACGCTCGGGAACCAATCAGAAACAATGAGCGCCATTATTGATGCGGTGATTAGACGCAAGGAAAACAGTCTTGATGGTCTTAAGTATTGTAAGTACAGTACTACAGTACTACAGTACTACAGTACTACAGTACTAGCCGGGCTTCTTTAAGTAGAAATGTATGGCTTCATTCTTCCACAGCAGCTTCTGGTGACCCGTGGGGGCAGTGCCCGGCCAGCAGGAAGTGTAAGGACAAGTTTGGGGATGGATCATGTGACAGAGAGTGTATGGAGCCCGAATGTCTCCGAGACGGCCTGGACTGCCTGAAGGACAGAAGCCACTGCAAGTGAGACGTCCCGTTCATCATTCGCTTTGTTTTTGGGGGATTATCATATTACAGTAAAGTCTCGTTATATCGAATTACTGCTTATTACGATACTATTTTCATTTCCCGGCAAATTTCTAGTCTTTTATGATATAATTAGTTCCGTTATTATGATAATCCGGTTACTACGATGCCCTTTTTATCTCCCGCCAGCCAATTTGGTCTGCTTATATCGATACAAAAGCAGCTTAAATCAATCTTTGCTTAAGGATTTCAATACCAAAAAAGAACACGGCGAACGGCTGCTTCCAGTCAACTTTATTTTTCACACACACACCGATTCCCGCACTTCCTGGTTCACAGGTCATGCTCAAGCCGCCCCACATAGCTGGCCAAACACATGCCTGCAACAGAAGAACCAACTGACATAGCATACACACCTATTCCAACGAAGACACAAGCGTACAAATACATGTATTTAATTGTGTTGTATTCAGATATCTTTTTATTCTATACACACGAGAGAAACCACGAACGCAGTTGGTTCTTTTGTTGCAGGCATGTGTTTGGCCAGCTATGTGGGGCGGGTTGAGCATGACCTGTGAACCAGGAAGTGCGGGAATCGGTGTGTGTGCTGCGCCGTGTTCTTTTTTGGTATTGAAATCCTTAAGCAAAGATTGATTTAAGCTGCTTTTGTATCGATATAAGCAGACCAAATTGGCTGGCGGGAGATGAAAAGGGCATCGTAGTCACCGGATTATCATAATAACCGGGTATCGTACTAACGGAACTAATTATATCATAAAAGACTAGAAATTTGCCGGGAAATGAAAATAGTATCGTAATAAGCAGTAATTCGTTATAACCGATATCGGTATAACGAGACTTTACTGTATTACCTCTTTACAAAAATATATATTTTATTTCTTTAATATTTTTAACAGTATGCTAATAAAATAACATTATGTTTCCTCATAATATGACAAGTTTCTTCACATAATTTTTTTTTTTCCCAGTAGTTTAGTGCTTTTTTTCTCCTAATATTTTCTCCTAATATTTTCCTTTATTGTTCTATACTATAGAACAATGTCGAGTGCATTATTGCCCACTTTTAATGCAGTTCGGCGCAGGATCGGATATATCGACAGTCCGGTTATATCGATATTTTTTCCGACTCCCGACAATATCGATATAACGAGACTTTACTGTATTAAGTTTATTATCACGTTTGGATTTTCATTTTTTCTGTATTTTATATCAATTATTTTTGAATGCAACGATGATGGTACCTAATATACTGACCAGTGTCTCACCATCTTAGTCCAGGCCACATCCCGTACTGCAGCAACCACTACGCCAATTCCCAGTGTGACAAAGGGTGCGATAGCGCCCCGTGCGGGTGGGACGGCAGCGACTGCTTTGCCCACCAGAGCCCCCTGTGGGCCAAGGGCACCCTGGTGGTGCACACCCGCATCGCTCAAAAAGGTGGCGCATTCACCAACACGACGCTGCTGTGGGCGCTCAGCGTGCTCCTGCGGACGCCGCTCAAGCTCAGGGGCTCGGCGCCGCTCGCTGCCAACAGGAAATTGTTTGACTTTGACCCCCAGCAGCTGGTCGACTTGCTGGCGCAAACCGTGCCAGCGGACTCAGACGGGTAAGAGCGTTGACCAAAATGGATGCAATTTGGATGGGTACCAGCGGGTATGGATGATTAGTGGATAATGACGGCGGCCATGTTTTTCATGTTACATGCGCCTGTCAGGGCGTACCAAATTTGGTCCTGATAGGGATGAATATCCAAAAGCTACAGCGTGACATGCAGAAGGTTGAGGAGTTCAAATGAGGGCACCCACATGACCGTACGTACGTATGTTCCATCTCAGCTCCCTGCTTTTCCTCCAAGTGGACAACCGCCCGTGTTCCCGCCAGCCCTCCACCTGTTTTCCACACGCCACCGAGGCCGCCAGCTTTCTTCGCGCCGTCATGCTGCTGAGGCCCGCCTCGTATCCCGCCCTCCCGGAGCTGAAGAGCGTCATCGCTATTCGTGGTGTTCAAGACGAGATAGGAAGCCGGGAGGAGGAAACACGCAGAGAGGAAGTCAAAGGTATCTCCTGACAGCTTCCTGTTTCCTACACAAAAAAACAAAACTATTAAAAATCTCAATAATCGACACAACGATGTTTGTCGTTTGTCTTGCAAGAGCCGACCCCTTCGTGGTTGTGGGCCGTGGTTGCTATGGCAGCAGCCTTGCTCTTGGCTCTGGCCCTGGTGGTCTTCCTGGTCATGAGGCGGGTGAGGCAGCAGAGAAGGGAGAGAGAGGGCGGCGGCCAAGGGGGGCCCCAGGTGAGACACCGCTACGCCGCCACCGACAACAGCGAGGTTAAATCCAAGGCCTGGACGGCACATGGCGCCACCCAGCAGGAACCAAGAGTGCGGTCGGGGGGGCAGAAGGACAAGATGGGCCTGAGGAAGAAGAAGAAAGCCAAGGAAGCGGAGAAGAAGAGGAGGAGGGAACCTCTCGGGGAGGATGCCATCAGAATGAGGTGAGTGGACCACATGTGTTGGTGTATTATGGGAGTGATGCCGGCATATGAATATTTTTATTAAAATTATTTTTGAATCCTCCTTTGACTGCTAACTTTAACTTTAATAGCTGATTCAATTTAATCCGTTCACATTGGAATCGATTGCAAAATATTATTTAAAGGCACCTTAAATTATGGTCACCTGCAAAAATGCCCCGCAGTTGTCGTCAAAATCTTTGTTTACAATTTTGCTTCTTGGTTTTTGTGTTGGGAGATGAAAACGCTAACACGACATGCAGCTTAGCTCTTAAAGCCCAGGGAGTCAGATTTAATTATTATCATATTCGAACTTTTTCTACAACCTAATTTCCCCCAAAATTTGCTTTTCACAATACAGTAAAGTAAAAAAAATATCGATATAACCGGACTGTCGATATATATCCGATCCAGCGCCGAACTGCATTAAAAGTGGGCAATAATGCACTCGACATTGTTCTATAGTATAGAACAATGTCGAGCAGCTTAAATCAATCTTTGCTTAAGGATTTCAATACCAAAAAAAGAACACGGCGAACGGCTGCTTCCAGTCAACTTTATTTTTCACACTTCCACCACCAGAGCGCAGCACACACACCGATTCCCGCACTTCCTGGTTCACAGGTCATGCTCAACCCGCCCCACATAGCTGGCCAAACACATGCCTGCAACAGAAGAACCAACTGCGTTCGTGGTTTCTCTCGTGTGTATAGAATAAAAAGATATCTGAATACAACACAATTAAATACATGTATTTGTACGCTTGTGTCTTCGTTGGAATAGGTGTGTATGCTATGTCAGTTGGTTCTTCTGTTGCAGGCATGTGTTTGGCCAGCTATGTGGGGCGGGTTGAGCATGACCTGTGAACCAGGAAGTGCGGGAATCGGTGTGTGTGCTGCGCTCTGGTGGTGGAAGTGTGAAAAATAAAGTTGACTGGAAGCAGCCGTTCGCCGTGTTCTTTTTTTGGCATTGAAATCCTTAAGCAAAGATTGATTTAAGCTGCTTTTGTATCGATATAAGCAGACCAAATTGGCTGGCGGGAGATGAAAAGGGCATCGTAGTCACCGGATTATCATAATAACCGGGTATTGTACTAACGGAACTAATTATATCATAAAAGACTAGAAATTTGAAAATAGTATGTAATAAGCAGTAATTCGTTATAACAGATATCGATATAACGAGACTTTACTGTATTACCTCTTTAAAAAAAAATATATTTTATTTCTTTAATATTTTTAACAGTATGCTAATACAATGACATTATGTTTCCTCATAATATGACAAGTTTCTTCACATAATTTTTTTTTCCAGTAGTTTAATGTTTTTTTTTCTCCTAATATTTTCCTTTTTTTCCATTTCTGCTGTTTTTAATTGTACAATTATATTAACTTTCACCTTACCAATATTCATTCATTCATTTTTTTACCGCTTTTCCTCATGAAAATATCCTTCTCAGAATTATGACTTTATTCCTATAATATTTTGACTTTATTCTCGTAACAATATAACTTCCCGCAGATCCCCCAAAATTCCCAAAAATTCACCTTTATTAGTTGCTTTGATTGTCATTGTATGATGATATTTTTAAAATAATGTTTTGTGTCTTTAATGTTTCAATATTAAAATAGTCCAATATTTTTCTTGTAAAATTACAGCTAATTTTTCTATTTTTGTTGTTGATTTTTTAAATTGTTCTTCTTAAATTATATTTTGAGAACGTGCTGAGAGCCAATAAAAAAAACAGCTGCAAAAGGCCCCCAGGCTGCACTTTGGACACCGCCGCCCTAGACTGTATCTATGGTCCAAACAAAGTAACCAACATGTTGCTGAGTCACCGTCGGTACCTTTTTTATTGAGTGGTACTGCGAGATAACCCACCATGGGGCCAAATAAAGTTGTGATTGTCAGGAATCGGATAAAGAAGGCGAGAAACTCTATTGAATTCAATCTGGCTATGATATACGAGACTGGATCACATGGTTCACCTAATACTGCATCCTGTCTGTTCTTCTCCAGACCTCTCAGAAGGGACCAGGACGTTGCCAGCGACACAGATTTCACCCAGAGCTCCATGGAGGACATCAGCGTGAGGTGCGGGGGCCGCCAGGAGGACACTTCCATCTGCGATCACAGGGATCAGGAGCTGAAACACTACCGGGTTGGCGGCTCACAGCCCCGCAGACCGGCACCTTGTGAGTGAAGTCCATATTGACCAAAAATCCAAACCACATGACATCATGGACTTCATGAACAATCTGCATCAAAATGTCTCCTTCAGCTTCATCCAGAGGCTGGGAGAGGAACGCCATGCCTCCACCTCTGCTCAGTCCTCCTCAGCAGGTCAGTTCATAACGATACGCGCACAGAGTGATGTATCCTTCATACGCTGATGTTTGTACTGCCAGTCGGCAGAGTGGTGTGGTCCGGACGGCTCCGTGGTTCTGATCCGTGCGGTGCGGAGTGGACTGGATAGAGTAGTACTGGAGCTTCTCAGAGCTGGAGTGCCTGTGAACAACACGGATCACACTGGTAAAATCCTGCTCCCTACTAATGAATGAATAAACAGGTTTTCAGCTGGGATAGGCTCCAGCACGCCCGTGACCCCTCGTGAGGATAAGCGGTAGAAAATGAATGAATAAACAGGTTTTCAGCTGGGATAGGCTCCAGCACGCCCGTGACCCCTCGTGAGGATAAGCGGTAGAAAATGAATGAATAAACAGGTTTTCAGCTGGGATAGGCTCCAGCACGCCCGTGACCCTTGTGAGGATAAGTGGTAGAAAATGAATGAATAAACCGGTTTTCAGCTGGGATAGGCTCCAGCACGCCCGTGACCCTTGTGAGGAAAAACTGGTAGAAAATGAATGAATGAATGAATGAATGAATGAATGAATGAATGAACAGGTTTTCAGCTGGGATAGGCTCCAGCACGCCCGCGACCCTTGTGAGGATAAGCGGTAGAAAATGAATGAATAAAACCGGTTTTCAGCTGGGATAGGCTCCAGCACGCCCTTGACCCTTGTGAGGATAAGCGGTAGAAAATGAATGAATAAACAGGTTTTCAGCTGGGATAGGCTCCAGCACGCCCGCGACCCTTGTGAGGATAAGCGGTAGAAAATGAATGAATAAACCGGTTTTCAGCTGGGATAGGCTCCAGCACGCCCGTGACCCCTCGTGAGGATAAGCGGTAGAAAATGAATGAATAAACAGGTTTTCAGCTGGGATAGGCTCCACCACGCCCGTGACCCTTGTGAGGATAAGCGGTAGAAAATGAATGAATAAAACCGGTTTTCAGCTGGGATAGGCTCCAGCACGCCCTTGACCCTTGTGAGGATAAGCGGTAGAAAATGAATGAATAAACAGGTTTTCAGCTGGGATAGGCTCCAGCACGCCCGCGACCCTTGTGAGGATAAGTGGTAGAAAATGAATGAATAAACCGGTTTTCAGCTGGGATAGGCTCCAGCACGCCCGTGACCCCTCGTGAGGATAAGCGGTAGAAAATGAATGAATAAACAGGTTTTCAGCTGGGATAGGCTCCAGCACGCCCGTGACCCTCGTGAGGAAAAACCGGTAGAAAATGAATGAATGAACCGGTTTTCAGCTGGGATGGGCTCCAGCACACCCGCAACCCTTGTGAGGATAAGTGGTAGAAAATGAATGAATAAACAAGTTTTCAGCTGGGATAGGCTCCAGCACGCCCTTGACCCCTTGTGAGGATAAGTGGTAGAAAATGAATGAATAAACCGGTTTTCAGCTGGGATAGGCTCCAGCACGCCCGTGACCCCTTGTGAGGATAAGCGCTAGAAAATGAATGAATAAACAGGTTTTCAGCTGGGATAGGCTCCAGCACACCCGTGACCCTTGTGAGGATAAGCGGTAGAAAATGAATGAATAAACCGGTTTTCAGCTGGGATAGGCTCCAGCACGCCCGTGACCCCTCGTGAGGATAAGCGGTAGAAAATGAATGAATAAACCGTTTTTCAGCTGGGATAGGCTCCAGCACGCCCTTGACCCCTTGTGAGGATAAGCGGTAGAAAATGAATGAATAAACAGGTTTTCAGCTGGGATAGGCTCCAGCACGCCCGTGACCCTTGTGAGGGTAAGTGGTAGAAAATGAATGAATAAACCGTTTTTCAGCTGGGATAGGCTCCAGCACGCCCTTGACCCCTTGTGAGGATAAGCGGTAGAAAATGAATGAATAAACAGGTTTTCAGCTGGGATAGGCTCCAGCACGCCCGTGACCCTTGTGAGGATAAGCGGTAGAAAATGAATGAATAAACAGGTTTTCAGCTGGGATAGGCTCCAGCACACCCGTGACCCTTGTGAGGATAAGTGGTAGAAAATGAATGAATAAACCGGTTTTCCGCTGGGATAGGCTCCAGCACACCCGTGACCCTCGTGAGGAAAAACCGGTAGAAAATGAATGAATGAATGAATGAATGAATGAACCGGTTTTCAGCTGGGATGGGCTCCAGCACACCCGCAACCCTTGTGAGGATAAGTGGTAGAAAATGAATGAATAAACAAGTTTTCAGCTGGGATAGGCTCCAGCGCGCCCTTAACCCCTTGTGAGGATAAGCGGTAGAAAATGAATGAATAAACCGGTTTTCAGCTGGGATAGGCTCCAGCACGCCCGTGACCCTCGTGAGGAAAAACCGGTAGAAAATGAATGAATGAATGAATGAATGAATGAACCGGTTTTCAGCTGGGATAGGCTCCAGCACGCCCGTGACCCTTGTGAGGGTAAGCGGTAGAAAATGAATGAATAAACCGGTTTTCAGCTGGGATAGGCTCCAGCACGCCCGTGACCCCTCGTGAGGATAAGCGGTAGAAAATGAATGAATAAACAGGTTTTCAGCTGGGATAGGCTCCAGCACACCCGTGACCCCTTGTGAGGATAAGCGGTAGAAAATGAATGAATAAACCGGTTTTCAGCTGGGATAGGCTCCAGCACGCCCTTGACCCCTTGTGAGGATAAGCGGTAGAAAATGAATGAATAAACCGGTTTTCAGCTGGGATAGGCTCCAGCACGCCTGTGACCCTTGTGAGGATAAGCGGTAGAAAATGAATGAATAAACCGTTTTTCAGCTGGGATAGGCTCCAGCACACCCGTGACCCTCGTGAGTAAAAACCGGTAGAAAATGAATGAATGAATGAATGAATGAATGAATGAATGAATGAATAAACAGGTTTTATATGCTCTAACTACAAAAACCTGCCATTGATTAACATTGAATACTGTATCACGATTGCGTCTGGAAGCAACCAACCACTATAAATAAGGGATGACTGCATATTTAAATGTTTTATCATTCATTTTTAGTATCAACATTACAGTTTCTTCACTTTACATTTTGCCTTTTTGGAGTATTTTCGGCCATTTTTGCTGGGGTTTTTGGTTTTATTTTACTTCCACAATAAAAAAAAACAAGCTGCTGGCCACACTTTGGACACCCCCGTTTTAAAGTCAACAGTACAAGCAGCATATGACATTGTAAAAAAAAAAAAAAAAAGCGAGCATTCACTCTGAGATCCGAAGCCTTGACTATCCGGTGTAACTTACCTCCTTCCTTCCATGTCTTCCCTCTCTTCCTCCTCCAGCTCCCCTGCTGCCTTCCTCTGACGCAGAACAAAGTTAATGCTGGCGCCTGGCACTCGGAACCAAGCGTTAGCTTTGTTTGCCATCTTCTTCTTCGTCTGCTTTCTTGTCTTCCTCACGTGTGAACATCTCCAACATCCATCCCTTCTCCCGCTCCTCCACCCGGGCTTGACTCTGTTGTGTTATGGTTGTTCATTGGCTGACTTGCTCCCTTCTTCCTTCCCACCGTTCCACCCCCCTCTCCGCTGGGAACACATTACCTCTCTCAGGGAGATCGGCCCTGCACTGGGCTTGCTCAGTTAACCACCTATCCCTAACCAGAACGCTTGTCCGCTATGGTGCCGCGGTGGACCTGCAAGACAATAAGGTACTGGTCATTGCAAAAGACGTGTTGGAGATATGAAATATATCTAATATTATAATATGAATATTCACCCCCCCCTCAGGGTGAGACCCCCCTTTTCCTCTCTGCCTTCTACGGTTGCTACGACACCGCCCGACTTCTCCTCCTCCACGGCGCCAACCTGGAGCTCCACGACCGTAGAGGGCGCCGCCCGGCCGATGTGGCCCGGGAAGGCCTGCATCACCAAGTCCTGGAGCTCCTGTTGGCGCACCAAATCCAAAGAGTGCCCGCCACAGTTGATTCCGCCAACGAGATGCTATGGGAGGAGCGAGCTTTGATGTACTCGCCGTGGGTCGGGACGCAAGGGCTGCCTGGACGAAGCGCCTCTTTCTCCGGCATGGTCGCGTCTCGAGACGTGACGCCACCGCCGCAGAGGTAAACAGTTGGAATTATGACATTCTTTGAAGGCGCTAGGACCCCAAATATGTCCTGGTTATGGAAAGGTAGATGGCAGGGACAATCTTTTGGGGTTTTCTTTTCATATAAAAGCCAAAAACTGACAAATACAAGTGTGCACGGGATAGACCCTTGTTGAACGCCTCATGCGAGGATCATCGCATCAGTCTGAAGCTGCATTCGCAGTAAATTAGTCATGATTATGAAATGATGTCTCGACAGTAACTGGTCCATGGGCGGCGTACCATACCCGGCTCCTCAGAACTGGCGACCACAGCTCAACCAATCGGCAACGGCGCTGGTGCCTCCCCGGGTCATGGGCCGCTCCCCTCGCCCAATCAGCACTCTGCAGGAGGTCACCTCGGAGGACGAGGACCGGGAGCGGCAACAGGAAGTTCCCAGAGCGGTCACGCCTCATTTCCTGTCACCTCAGCCGGCCCCCCGGCAGCGCTCCTTCTCGTGTACCCAGCATGCTTTGCAGCGCCGCTCCAGCGCCCACCAGCTGGAGCCCAACTACCTGATTGTCACAGACAGAGTAGCTAGTGAGCACACAGAAAGGGCAACGATGTCACATCCCGTGGATTCGGATCCGGATCCGAATCGCCAGCCGGCGGCAAACGCCGATGAGAGCAGCGGTGGAGAGCAAGCCGTCGTTCGCGCCTCCAATTTGGAGCCAAAATCGCGGGGGGAAAGGTCACACAGCAATGCTGACGCCACGCAGACGGCCTTGTGAGCGACGCAAAAAGCAATAAAATATCAACTTCCTGTCCTTTTCACCCTTAAATGTTGGAAAATATACAAAATCATAACTTCCTGACTTTTTGTTACCGACAGTTCAGCGCAAAAAAAACATCAAAGCTTGGACATACACAAAATCATCGTCTTTTATTGCATGTAATACCAGTCAAATGTATTTGAAGAGCTTGCAACCAAAAGGCGCTAAATCCATTTTGACTGATTTGGAGAAAATCAATGATTTTTAACTACGCACATATCAATCTATTTGGTCATCAAGTCTATATTGCAAATGAAAGAGCTATCAATATAGGTCATAAAAATGCATGCTATAAAAATCCTGCACACACCATGTATTTTATATTTTTTTTTTTTTTTTTTTCGGATTTAGCGCCTTTTGGCTGAAATAAATTTGAAGTCACCTTTAACTTCTTCAATGGCATTGTCCCGGGTCTACCCCGCCTCTCACCCCAAGACAGCTAGGATAGGCTCCAGCACCCCCGTGACCCTTGTGAGGAAAAGCGGTAGAAAATCAATGAATGAGTTCTCCTCCTAGTTTGTGTGGAAGTGGTAACTTTTTGGCTTCTTATTTTGTCTTTCCCCACCCTCGGCCATCTCTGTGTGGAGTTTGCATGTTCTCCCCGTGCATGCGTGGGTTTTCTCCGGGTACTCCGGTTTCCTCCCACATTCCAAAAACATGCTAGGTTAATTAGCCACTCCAAATTGTCCATAGGTATGAATGTGAGTGTGAATGGTTGTTTGTCTATATGTGCCCTGTGATTGGCTGGCCACCAGTCCAGGGTGTACCCCTGCCTCTCGCCCGAAGTCAGCTGGCATAGTCCAGAAAATGGAAGGATTTTTCTTCACTTTGCACGATCCCAAAGCTAATCTCTATTCTAACGTGTACGACGCAAGGAGTGTGAGCACTGCGGCCAACCAGTAGGGGGCAGCAGGCGCTGCAGCTCCATTGCACAGGTGTGTGTCGCAGCAGTCATTGGTGAAGGTGAAGTTGAGTCCCATGATGTACTTTTCACCTGAGATGCTACAGAGGGAACGCAGGATGCAGCTCCTCTCGTTAATCATCACACGGACGTCTCCTGAAAATGACAACAACAAAAAAAGTAGTAGTCACTCATCACATCACAATATATTATCATATATTCATAAATCATGCTGTTTTATTGTTATAAGAAAAATGCATACAAATTTGATGTATAGTTTGTCTAAATGAAGCACTTTAAGCCATTCAGAAGACATGATGATATGTAGTATTCTACACTGGTCACTAGGTGTCAGTATTGTTACTGTCATGAATGATCTCACAAACAGGCACAATAATAATACAGTAAACCTCGGATATATCGGACTCGGATATATCGGAAATTCGCTCACAACGGACAGATAAAAAAGAAGCGATTTTTCTGTAATGCATTTCCAATAAAAATTCATTGCATATATCGGATTTTTTATAACGGATTTCGCCTATTTCGGACAAAATCTCCAGTCCCGTTCCAATGCATTTCCATGAAATTTCCCTCGCATATATCGGATGGCCGCATCGTGGCGCTCCGATTCGCCGAATCGTGACATTCCGCTATACGACGTAATTTGCAGCGTTTGCAGCGTTGCCTGCGCGTCCAGGTACATTGGAAACATAGTCAAGGAAGTGCCTTTTTATAACGGATAAAATCCCATTTACGCATATACCGGATATAAATCCCATATATGCGTAAAACGGACATTTTCCGGTATACGCATATAACGGATTTCGCTTATATCGGACAAAACCAGTGGGAACAATTGAATCCGATATATCCGAGGTTTACTGTAATAATCCCTAACGAAGGCTACTGTTGCGGCTCCAATTAAACTCTGAACCTTTGACAACACTTCCTGTCTGCGCAAATATACACATTTACAGCAACACATACGGGCACCAGTCTTATTTACGTCTTAAATTTCTCTTATTATGTCGACTACATCGCGCAGACCTCACAGCTAGGAGACCAGGGTTCAATTCCACCCTCGGGCATCTCTGTGTGGAGTTTGCATGTTCTCCCCGTGCATGCGTGGGTTTTCTCCGGGTACTCCGGTTTCCTCCCACATTCCAAAAACATGCTAGGTTAATTGGCGACTCCAAATTGTCCATAGGTATGAATGTGAGTGTGAATGGTTGTTTGTCTACATGTGCCCTGTGATTGGCTGGCGACCAGTCCAGGGTGTACCCCGCCTTACGCCTGAAGACAGCTGGGATAGGCTCCAGCACCCCCCATGACCCTTGTGAGGAAAAGCAGTAGAAAATCAATGAATGAGTTCTCCTCCTAGTTTGTGTGGAAGTGGTAACTTTTTGGCTTCTTATTTTGTCTTTCCCCACCCTCGGCCATCTCTGTGTGGAGTTTGCATGTTCTCCCCGTGCATGCGTGGGTTTTCTCCGGGTACTCCGGTTTCCTCCCACATTCCAAAAACATGCTAGGTTAATTAGCGCTCCAGCACCCCCCGCGACCCTCGTGAGGAAAAGCGGTAGAAAATGAATGAATGAATGAATGAATGTCGACTATATTTGCTAATAGAAGTGTAAAGGTGACTATAGGGGTGTTATTTCATGTCTAGAGGGCTCTGATGTATATGTAAAACTGTATTTAGAAGCTTAATAATATTCAATTTCTTACCAAAGAATAAATGTGCAATTAAGTGCATGTTTTGATGAATATTTGAGGCCTTCACCTTTCTGTCCCACAGCCGTGCTGGACAAGCAGACTTGCCCTTCAGGACACTGGAGAGGGAACACGATGCATTGGAGAGGTGCGATGGTTGGAAAGACACAAGTGTAACAAAAGAGAGGAACTGAAAAACAAGATTAGTATTTTACAAGGGGTGCTTAGAGGAATAACAAAAACAACACTAAACTGTTGCTATGAGCACTTACACACACACACACACACACACACACTGTCCACATAAATTCACCTGGCATTCTCCTGTAGCCAAGAACATGCACACAAGCTAGCCAAGAAGCACACACACTTATTTTGAAGTTTGTCACTTACCCACTGCTGGAAGTAAAAGAAGAAAAAGCAGCAGGGAAACCAGCTGTAACATCTCTGCTCGCTGGTGACGCTCATAAATGTTCTATTTTGTTGTTTTCCGCAAGCATCCTGGACAAGAGATGATGATGATGATGATGATGTAGTCACCACTTTATAGTAACCACTTCTACTCTCAGTAAGATCGATGTGATCTATTTGACAGAATGACATACATAAGTCGAGCAGGTTTATTAAATTGTCCTAATGGACGACGTTGAGTCCAGCAGGAGGAATGTCAGGTGACCTGCAGTCCCATGACAAACACCCAATGAACTCAAATACAGCTGGCTTCTTTTTGGTGCAGGAAAAAAAAGGCTGATATCTACATAATTATTCCTCATTAATGTTTTTATTTCATTTGAACATGCATCAGATTACAATTGAATGCATCACATAATCAGTTCCCAGTTCCACATGTCCAAAAGGAGTAGGAAGAAGCAAAGCTTATTAAATCCTACCCCTCCATCTGGTACTTTTACAATCACTAACTGTTACATTTGTTCACTTCCTGCTTTCCATAATACAGTTAAAGGTTTTTTTTTTTTTTTTTTTTTTTTTTTTTAATGCGCGCAGACCTCACAGCTAGGAGACCAGGGTTCAATTCCCACCCTCGGCCATCTCTGTGTGGAGTTTGCATGTTTTCTCCGGGTACTCCGGTTTCCTCCCACATTCCAAAAACATGCTAGGTTAATTGGCGACTCCAAATTGTCCATAGGTATGAATGTGAGTGTGAATGGTTGTTTGTCTATATGTACCCTGTGATTGGCTGGCGACCAGTCCAGGGTGTACCCCGCCTCTCGCCCGAAGACAGCTGGGATAGGCTCCAGCACCCCCCGCGACCCTCGTGAGGAAAAGCGGTAGAAAATGAATGAATGAATATCGGATTTTTTATAACGGATTTCGCCTATTTCGGACAAAATCTCCAGTCCCGTTCCAATGCATTTCCATGAAATTTCCCTCGCATATATCGGATGGCCGCATCGTGGCGCTCCGATTCGCCGAATCGTGACAGGCCGCTATACGACGTCATTTGCAGCGTTTGCAGCGTTGCCTGCGCGTCCAGGTACATTGGAAACATAGTCAAGGAAGTGCCTTTTTATAACGGATAAAATCCCATTTACGCATATACCGGATATAAATCCGATATATGCGTAAAACGGACATTTTCCGGTATACGCATATAACGGATTTCGCTTATATCGGACAAAACCAGTGGGAACAATTGAATCCGATATATCCGAGGTTTACTGTATTGACTTTGGATCTACTTGTATTTAGTTATCATTTTTTCTATTATTATTTTGATTTTATTTTTCAATTGAAAATGAGTACTTTTATGAGGGTTCTACCTGTAAGAGTATTTCAAATACATTCACAAAGAAATTCTACTTTTAAAAAGTACATTTCAAACTCACAAAAAGTGTCAAATTGCCAAAAGTTTCGGGAAATGTAATTGAATTTCGACAACATACTTTAAGTTACATTCCATTATTTTAAGCCCACCGTCTCAGAGAAGGCAGGCCTCTTGGTTCTCCTCTCAGAGCTCCGCCTGTTGACCTCCAAACTGGTTTGGAGGCTGTGCAGCATCTTCTGCAGGTGACCTTTCTCCTTCTCCAGCTTGACGACCTCCTGGTTCACCCTGCCCGCCTGTCTGCGCAGCCGGACCTCCACGTCTCGCACCTGGCGCATGTACTCGCTGGCCACCGCCACGCTGGCTGCTGCACACTGCTCACGCAAGCTGGAGGGTGGGAATGGAGCCATTGGCATCCCCTGTGAAGATCAGATTTGAATCAGATATTGGGATATTCAAATGTTTTTCTAATATTATTTTACTTTAAATGTGTACTTGAACACTAAACATTCCATGCTCAAACATTTTCTCACCGTTGACTTTGCAGTTTGAGATCTTGGCAGCTTATTTCTTCCTTCGTTGGATTGCATGTTGTCGCTGCACTTCGCCTTGTGACCAGCTGAGGCGCTGTAGTTCCGGGGCTGGACGCAGGTAGCGGGTGGGCCAGCTCGGGTCTGCCGCACGAGTTGCTCTGCACGTCGGATGGAGCGAACGGTACTGTCGCGCCAGGACTTCGGGCCTATGGTGATAGAACCGAGCGGAACCACCTGGAGCTTCATTCTTTCGTCTGTCATCCCCTGCTTAAGTGAATTTTAACCTTAAAAAGACACTTAGTGGTTGTTTTGCGAACTTATTTGCCCGCCCCAAAGTGTTGTGGTAGCGTAGCAACAACCAGGAAGTAACCTGAAACTCCAGCTATTTGGTGATTGGTTGGTAGGGATAATGACGTCAGTACCAGGAAGTAACCTGAAACTCCAGCTATTTGGTGATTGGATGGTAGGCATAATGACGTCAGTATCAGGAAGTTTGAGGTGGCCTTCAAGCGCCATACACGTAAACAAAATAAACAAGAAAACGCCATTTTGGATCAGAGTATTTAATTCTCTTGAGCTAAAAAACAAAACAAAAAAAACCCCAAATACAAGAAAAAACACTGAAAAATACATCCTCAAATAGAAATCTGAAAGCAGGGGCGCAAAGTTCTTAAAGACTGTTTTTGTGCCAAACTGCAAACAAAAAAAGACAAAAGACAGAAGGTTATAATTCAGAGAATGTAGCGTCAAATCAATGTATCACTACATCCAGCGTGAGACCGATGACATTCAAAAATCAATGACTGTACACATACAGTGATAAGTGCTAATCTTTTAAATCAAGCTTTTTCCATAAAGGCAGTAGCTGACAATCAAAGCTCAGAGTTCCCTGCGGGTTCTACCAGAACCCAGCATCTCTTTGTGCAATCTTGCGGAATTAAATAGAAACACACACCACCATTATACGCCAAGTACGATATTGTCAGTAAAAGCTGGTGCCTAAAGTGCTAATTTGGCCATCCTGAGTTTCACAAGCGCTCGTCATGTTTCTTCTGCAAGTTGAACTGCATCTCCTCCACAAACTGATGGTCCCGCTCCTCAGCATCCCGGAGGATTTGCTACGTGGGAGATAATGCCTTGCTCAATACTCCATGGAGGCTGAACTACCGTATTTGGATCAAATGTATTCTTTTATCAATACTCATCTATTTTGGCATCAAGACGATAAATGTCATCTTTCTACAGAATCGTACCGACCTACCTCTATGAGTTGGTCTCTCTTCTCCAGGCTGGCTCTCAGTTTCCTCTCTGCTCGCTCAGCGTCCTCTCGCTGGTTCAGGCGTGTTCTGTCCGCCTCCTTCCGTCGCTTCTCTTCCTCACACAACGCCCGCCTGGTGTTACTGAGCTGAGCCGACAGCGAGGACATGGTCCGAGTATGCTTCTCCTGCTGACTCTGACACCCGCAAAAACAGGAAGTGTAGATATGATGGAACAAAATGGAATACGTACGGCACTTGAACGCTTGTCTGACCTCAACAACAGTCCGGTACTCCTTCAGGGTGGCGCTGAGCTTGGTGACCTCCTGGCACAAGGCGGCGCTGTGTCCCTCTCGCTCCTTCAGCAAGGCGGCCAGGTGACTCTGCTTCTCCTTCAGCTGCGAAGCCAGAGCTGCTTCAGCTCCGCCCCCTGCCAAGCCTTGGCAAATCACAGAATCCGACAGAGCCTGGCGAACACGATGAACCCGCATGGGAACGCCGTCCATTGAACATCAAGACAGTTAAATAGTTTTTGTTTTTTTTTTACCTCAACGGCACTCTGACAGCTCTCTAGCTCCACCTTGAGGACGTGGATGAGCGCCTCCTTCTCCTCTATGGTGGCAGCGAGCGCCCTGTCCCGCTGCCTCCACACCTCCCTCTCCTTCTCCACCTCTTGCAGGTGATGTTCCTTCTCATCCAGAGCCATCCGAAGACCCTGCTGGGACAAAATATATGACAAAAACCTCCAGTGGAGTCATGTGTGAACACTGTCTGCATTATATAAGCCTGACTTGTTCTTTGTTTTAAGGGAAAACTTACGTTGATAACGTCCTGGTTGCCCTGGAGCACCGTGTTTAGTGTGTCCAGGTCCATCTCGCGGTCTCCTGCGGCTTTCCTTAGTGAAGACACCTCTTCCTCCAGATGCTTTTCTTTCTCGGCCAATTCAGATGACAAACTCTTCATGGCGGCCTGTGGAAAATTCACACAAAAATAGTCACATATCAGATTTGTGACACTGTGGTTCTTCAATTATAGCAATTATAGTGCAAAAGAATGGTACTTTTCTTGTAGGGACCGTGCATTGTATTCTATTCTTCTTTTGTGGCGTGCAAGTATTTTTGTTGTCCACTAGATGGCGCCAGATACATGTATAGTAGCTGGAAGACGCTGGGACCCAAAACTTCAGCTCCAAACATCCATCCATATATTTTCTATACCGATTACCCTCATGAGGGCCGCGGGCTTGCATGCTGGAGCCTATCCCAGCTGTCTTGGGGCGAGAGGCGGGGTCCACCCTGGACTGGTGGCCGGCCAATCACAGGGCACATATAGACAAACAACCATTCACACTCACATTCATACCTATGGACAATTTGGAGTGGCTAATTAACCTAGCATGTTTTTGGAATGTGGGAGGAAACCGGAGTACCCGGAGAAAACCCACGCATGCACGGGGAGAACATGCAAACTCCACACAGAGATGGCCGAGGGTGGGGAAAGACAAAATAAGAAGCCAAAATTTACCACTTCCACACAAATGAGGAGGAGAACTCATTCATTGATTTTCTACCGCTTTTCCTCACAAGGGTCATGGGGGGTGCTGGAGCCTATCCCAGCTGTCTTGGGGCGAGAGGCGGGGTCCACCCTGGACTGGTGGCCAGCCAATCACAGGGCACATATAGACAAACAACCATTCACACTCACATTCATACCTATGGACAATTTGGAGTTACTAATTAACCTAGCATGTTTTTGGAATGTGGGAGGAAACCGGAGTACCCGGAGAAAACCCACGCATGCACGGGGAGAACATGCAAACTCCACACAGAGATGCCAGGGGGGTGGGGGTGGGGACAGTCGAACCTTTCTGTGGCCTCCACTCAACTCCAAAACAATTATTTAGAAAATAACAATGAAAGGAATAATGAAATAGGCGCAGAATAAAAACGTGTCATTTAATTAATGCCGTATTTCCTCGACAATTTTTGGGGGGGACCGTCATAAATTCACGATGTGAAAAATTCCTGCCCCTAACGTGCAGAAAAAGGACTGGAAATAATCCAAAGTCAAAAGCCCTGCCAAACCAACCGCAAGCAAATTCATGTCATTAACGCAATTGCGCCTCCTGCTGGTTGGAAATGATAACCACCGCCTTGCACAATAAACAGAACAATTAATCCACAGAGTCAGGAATAGGGGGGGTAGGATAGTGTGTAGAATATACAGTAAACCTCGGATATATCGGATTCAATTGTTCCCACTGGTTTTGTCCGATATAAGCGAAATCCGTTATATGCGTATACCGGAAAATGTCCGTTTTACGCATATATGGGATTTATATCCGGTATATGCGTAAATGGGATTTTATCCGTTATAAAAAGGCACTTCCTTGACTATGTTTCCAATGTACCTGGACGCGCAGGCAACGCTGCAAACGCTGCAAATGACGTCGTATAGCGGCCTGTCACGATTCGGCGAATCGGAGCGCCACGATGCGGCCATCCGATATATGCGAGGGAAATTTCATGGAAATGCATTGGAACGGGACTGGAGATTTTGTCCGAAATAGGCCAAATCCGTTATAAAAAATCCGATTTATGCAATGAATTTTTATTGGAAATGCATTACAGAAAAATCGCTTCTTTTTTATCTGTCCGTTGTGAGCCAATTTCCGAAATATCCGAGTCCGATATATCCGAGGTTTACTGTATGTTTAAATGATTTTTTATACTGAAAGAAAAAGTTAGTAATTTCTACTTATATTACACATTTTTGCCTTTTATTTTTACAAATATTTTAACTTATTTCTAGTAGATTTTTCCCTCTTAATGTTACCGACATGGACTTTCATGTTTCAACCGCAAAGCACTAATCTATCTGCCTTTACAAAGATGATCATTCCATATTCCATATGATAAAGTTACAGCTTTTTGATTGTGCAAGTGTACCTAATTTTTGTACCTAATCGCCTCTTGAAGCAATTGAGGCAAAATAGCTTGTAGTACTCAACTATAACCAACAGAGGCGCTGTTTAGTAGGTCTCAACTCGTCTCTATGAGCAAACGTTTAGTTTAGTGGTCATAAATATCATCACAAATCACATTTAAAAATGGTTTATTTTACGCATGGTCATTTTTTTTACCTTACTCAGCGACATAGAAGGGTTTATTTTTGACATGTTCTTTGAAATATGCAGTTGTACTTACTGAATGGGTGATTAATCATTGAATTGATCATAAAATACAGATACAGGGGCCACTTTCCTTTTTTTTATACCAGCCCATGTAGATATGTTTACATGATTTTTTTTATTTTTTATACTGAAAGAAAAAGTTAGTAATTTCTACTTATATTACACATTTTTGCCTTTTATTTTTACAAATATTTTAACTTATTTCTAGTAGATTTTTCCCTCTTAACGTTACCGACTGAATTTATTGCCATATTTTGACTTCATTTTAGTATTATAACGTTTTCCCAACTCAATTTTACACACATTGCAAGTTTTTCTCTGTTATGGTTCTCATATTAGCAAATTTTCTTTTTAATTATTACATTTTAGCTATTTTTTTTCCTACTTTACACTCAAAATTTTCTATTTATTCTTGTAAAGTTACCTCTCTTTTTTCCGTTTTTTGGCTTTTTTGTGTAATTGGTATTTCTCAAAGGTGCGATGAGCCATTAAAAAACAGCTGCGGGTCACATTTGACCCCCGGGCCACACTTTGGAACCCCTGATCATAAGCGGTACTAATGATAATGATCAGACATCCCTAATTTCTCGGTTATCTTTGTAAAGGCAGCGCCCCTTTCTCAGTTCCTCGCTTTTTGTTCCACTAAAGGACCGTCTTTCCGATTTATGCAATGAATTTTTATTGCAAATGCATTACAGAAAAATCGCTTCTTTTTTATCTGTCCGTTGTGAGCGAATTTCCGATATATCCGAGTCCGATATATGCGAGGTTTACTGTAGTATAGGATAGTGTGCAAGTCTTGTGATGTCCTTTCATTGCGTCCACTAACCTTCTCGTCAATGAGGATTTCTTTCAGGTTCTCGCACAGTTTGTTGATGATTTCCTCAGCGAGCACGACGCCGCCTCTTCCTTCTCCCTCCACACACAGTCTTCTGATCACAGCCATGCACTCCTGAGAGTCGACACACACACACACACACACGCACACACATACACGATCATTTAGCACATTAGCTCCATGAGTCAGCAATGAGCGAGTCGTGTAGTTATTCTGGTACGTAATGGGCCCGGTGCCACACGATAATTACTACCATAAACTGAAGTGTTCAAGCATGTCAAACACAAGGTTGCCAGGCGTTTAAAGGCAAACACAACTGCACAAAGTCAGTCCGTTGTCGTCACTCACCTGGATCACACGATGGCGGCTGTGCAGGGAGTGAGCCAGGCGAGGCAGCACAGAGGCGGCGTTTTCCTCCGGCAGAAACTGAAGAAAAATCAAAAGAGGAGTCAAAGAAACGTTACCGACTCATGACCAAAGAAATGGGTTTTACCGTAAATACTCGGAAGCGCAAAGGACGTCATTCTGTGTAACAAGATGATTATTTGAAATTTTAATAATAATTTGGAGTGCATGAGAAAGTGTAAAGGAGAACATAACTTGTATTGACTTCTTTGACTGATGCTTTTTGATGTTGTGTTGAAGAAAAAAAATCTGATAAATTATACTACTCAATATCGTCAGGTTTAAAGAAAAAACACATCAGGAGGTCGCCTACAGCCACAGCGGTTAATTGAATAGAGGTGTTAGTTGGAGTGTTTACATTTGGTCCGACCGTCCTGCGACCCTCGTGAGGAAAAGCGGTAGAAAATGAATGAATGAATATCGTCAGGTTTAAAAAAAAAACACATCAGGAGGTCGCCTACAGCCACAGCGGTTAATTGAATAGAGGTGTTAGTTGGAGTGTTTACATTTGGTCCGACCGTCCTGCGACCCTCGTGAGGAAAAGTGGTAGAAAATGAATGAATATCGTCAGGTTTTAAAAAAACACATCAGGAGGTCGCCTACAGCCACAGCGGTTAATTGAATAGAGGTGTTAGTTGGAGTGTTTACATTTGGTCCGACCGTCCTGCGACCCTCGTGAGGAAAAGCGGTAGAAAATGAATGAATGAATATCGTCAGGTTAAAAAAAAACACATCAGGAGGTCGCCTACAGCCACAGCGGTTAATTGAATAGAGGTGTTAGTTGGAGTGTTTACATTTGGTCCGACCGTCCTGCGACCCTCGTGAGGAAAAGCGGTAGAAAATGAATGAATGAATGAATATGGTCAGGTTTAAAAAAAAAACCCATCAGGAGGTCGCCTACAGCCACAGCGGTTAACTGAATAGAGGTGTTAGTTAGAGTGTTTACATTTGGTCTGACCGTCCTGCGACCCTCGTGAGGAAAAGCGGTAGAAAATGAATGAATGAATGAAAAAAAAAAACACATCAGGAGGTCGCCTACAGCCACAGCGGTTAATTGAATAGAGGTGTTAGTTGGAGTGTTTACATTTGGTCCGACCGTCCTGCGACCCTCGTGAGGAAAAGCGGTAGAAAATGAATGAATGAATGAATATCGTCAGGTTTAAAAAAAAAACCCATCAGGAGGTCGCCTACAGCCACAGCGGTTAACTGAATAGAGGTGTTAGTTAGAGTGTTTACATTTGGTCTGACCGTCCTGCGACCCTCGTGAGGAAAAGCGGTAGAAAATGAATGAATGAATGAAAAAAAAAACACATCAGGAGGTCGCCTACAGCCACAGCGGTTAATTGAATAGAGGTGTTAGTTGGAGTGTTTACATTTGGTCCGACCGTCCTGCGACCCTCGTGAGGAAAAGTGGTAGAAAATGAATGAATATCGTCAGGTTAAAAAAAAACACATCAGGAGGTCGCCTACAGCCACAGCGGTTAATTGAATAGAGGTGTTAGTCGGAGTGTTTACATTTGGTCCGACCGTCCTGCGACCCTCGTGAGGAAAGGTGGTAGAAAATGAATGAATATCGTCAGGTTTAAAAAAAACACATCAGGAGGCCGCCTACAGCCACAGTGGTTAATTGAATAGAGGTGTTAGTTGGAGTGTTTACATTTGGTCCGACCGTCCTGCGACCCTCGTGAGGAAAAGTGGTAGAAAATGAATGAATATCGTCAGGTTTAAAAAAAAACACATCAGGAGGTCGCCTACAGCCACAGCGGTTAATTGAATAGAGGTGTTAGTTGGAGTGTTTACATTTGGTCCGACCGTCCTGCGACCCTCGTGAGGAAAACCGGTAGAAAATGAATGAATGAATATCGTCAGGTTTAAAAAAAAAAACACATCAGGAGGTCGCCTACAGCCACAGCGGTTAATTGAATAGAGGTGTTAGTTGGAGTTTTTACATTTGGTCCGACCGTCCTGCGACCCTCGTGAGGAAAAGTGGTAGAAAATGAATGAATATCGTCAGGTTTAAAAAAAAACACATCAGGAGGTCGCCTACAGCCACAGCGGTTAATTGAATAGAGGTGTTAGTTGGAGTGTTTACATTTGGTCCGACCGTCCTGCGACCCTCGTGAGGAAAAGCAGTAGAAAATGAATGAATATCGTCAGGTTTAAAAAAAACACATCAGGAGGTCGCCTACAGCCACAGCGGTTAATTGAATAGAGGTGTTAGTTGGAGTGTTTACATTTGGTCCGACCGTCCTGCGACCCTCGTGAGGAAAAGCGGTAGAAAATGAATGAATGAATATCGTCAGGTTTAAAAAAAAAAAACACATCAGGAGGTCGCCTACAGCCACAGCAGTTAATTGAATAGAGGTGTTAGTTGGAGTGTTTACATTTGGTCCGACCGTCCTGCGACCCTCGTGAGGAAAAGCGGTAGAAAATGAATGAATATCGTCAGGTTTAAAAAAAAACACATCAGAAGGTCGCCTACAGCCACAGCGGTTAATTGAATAGAGGTGTTAGTCGGAGTGTTTACATTTGGTCCGACCGTCCTGCGACCCTCGTGAGGAAAAGCGGCAGAAAATGAATGAATGAATGAATATCGTCAGGTTTAAAAAAAAAACACATAAGGAGGTCGCCTACAGCCACAGCGGTTAATTGAATAGAGGTGTTAGTTGGAGTGTTTACATTTGGTCCGACCGTCCTGCGACCCTCGTGAGGAAAAGCGGTAGAAAATGAATGAATGAATGAATGAATATCGTCAGGTTAAAAAAAAAAACACATCAGGAGGTCGCCTACAGCCACAGCGGTTAATTGAATAGAGGTGTTAGTTGGAGTGTTTACATTTGGTCCGACCGTCCTGCGACCCTCGTGAGGAAAAGCGGTAGAAAATGAATGAATGAATGAAAAAAAATCACATCAGGAGGTCGCCTACAGCCACAGCGGTTAATTGAATAGAGGTGTTAGTCGGAGTGTTTACATTTGGTCCGACCGTCCTGCGACCCTCGTGAGGAAAACCGGTAGAAAATGAATGAATGAATATCGTCAGGTTTAAAAAAAAAAACACATCAGGAGGTCGCCTACAGCCACAGCGGTTAATTGAATAGAGGTGTTAGTTGGAGTGTTTACATTTGGTCTGACCGTCCTGCGACCCTCATGAGGAAAAGTGGTAGAAAATGAATGAATATCGTCAGGTTTTAAAAAAACACATCAGGAGGCCGCCTACAGCCACAGTGGTTAATTGAATAGAGGTGTTAGTTGGAGTGTTTACATTTGGTCCGACCGTCCTGCGACCCTCGTGAGGAAAAGCGGTAGAAAATGAATGAAAGTCGTCAGGTTTAAAAAAAAACACATCAGGAGGTCGCCTACAGCCACAGCGGTTAATTGAATAGAGGTGTTAGTTGGAGTGTTTACATTTGGTCCGACCGTCCTGCGACCCTCGTGAGGAAAAGCGGTAGAAAATGAATGAATGAATGAAAAAAAAAAACACATCAGGAGGTCGCCTACAGCCACAGCGGTTAATTGAATAGAGGTGTTAGTTGGAGTGTTTACATTTGGTCCGACCGTCCTGCGACCCTCGTGAGGAAAAGCGGTAGAAAATGAATGAATATCGTCAGGTTTAAAAAAAAAACCATCAGGAGGTCGCCTACAGCCACAGCGGTTAATTACTACTACTACTGCACGGTGTTTGAAAATGTAAATGCTAATGACAGGAGAGCGCCTTTTCACGCAAATGCTCATCGGCAGTAAATCTGCAACGCAAACATTTGCGGTTACCCAACTGGTTTAAAGCGTTGCATTGACACGTTCTTGAATAATCTTCCAACTGACAGTCAGATGCCCGTCAGTCATGTGAATGCCTCTTTTGTCCTCCTCGTCGATAACAAACATCCTGGCTGCTCAGCCCAGGGCAAACTCCACTGGTCTGGCAAGATTCCACTCTGTGTCTATGCGTGTGTGTTTGATCTACACCAGTAAATGAACAAAATAAGGTGCCACGCCCGAGCTAGCCAAAACATAGAGCCCCCCCCACCCGGGTTACATAACAAACTGGCAATACGGAGACAACTAGCACTCTTACGTGCGTTCCATCACCGCTCATCTTCGTGGAGCTCACTTTCACGTCAGTCTCCAGGGTCCTGACGCGGGCCTCGGCCTGGTCGAGTTGCCCTCGCAGGCGCCTGACGACTTGCTGGACCCGGCGAGTGTTGCTCTGGTGGGGACAAAGGATCTTATGTTGAACCTGGATCTTATGTCCAACTACGCCGGGCCACAGGATGTACGTAGCCGACTGTGTCAATATTGACATTTTATAGCCGCATCTTTGACAGCTCCTGTTCAGGTAACGTCGACAATAAAAGCGAGTTGCTTCAGTGCGGCAATTTCCTTCACATTCCACAATTTCCTGCATGTCATATATGCGATATTCCGAGTCCAAGCATTCCCTGTCACAGATGACTACAGTTACTGCAAAGAAATAATACAATAACCACTGCTGTTAACTGGTTCCAGTTCCATTCAGAAATGGAATATTTTCATAGTTAGAGCATGGAAAAACTATTATAAATGTGGTTTTTAACATGATTAGAGCCCTCCAGACATAAAATAACATCCCTATAGTCACCTTTAAATGTGTTTTGCCCTATATAGTAGGCATAACAGAGAATAAGACTCGTGTGTGTTGCTGTATGTGTTACGGAGCCCAGTGTGTGGCGGACAGGAAGTGAGGTCTGAGGTTCAGAGTTGAGTTTTAGCTCGGCGTGAGTTATGGCCGGAACAGTAGCCCGTGTTTTTAAAATCGGGGATTACTGTGCCTCACTGGAGATCACAAAAACTTACAATAAAAGCCTGTTGATCGAGTCTGGTGCTTGTGTATCTCTCTGAACTATACAGTGACATTACTGACACCTAGTGGCCAGTGTGGAGTACTACACATCACTACATCTTTCAATGTGAATTTTAGACTAAAAATAGGCTGCCTTCAACACAGAAACAGGAAGATGTATTAAAGGGGACCTGTTATGCCCTTTGTATTAAGTTGTGGACTCCTATAGAGCAGCTACACACAATAACCGCCACAGTGTTCCAGGCTCTGTGCGAGCCCACACCCACCTGCTGATGAAGAGGCAGGAACTCGTCCTTCAACTCAGTGAGAACGTCCTCACGCTCCTTGTTCTCCTCATCGCCAAAGCTCGGGATCCTGCTCACGGCGGGAGAAGTCACCTCGCTGGACCGCCGCCTCTTGTTCTTCCTGGCCAGGACTGGAATCTTGCTCCCGGATGGCGAGTTGACAGGCCTTCCTTCCATGCACCTGAGTTCCCGCAGGATGCAGCTGACTGACTGATTGGCCAGCGAATCAAACGGGTCCAAGCCGTCCAGGGAGTCCAGAGACTGCATGGACTCGGTGCGGGAGGACGCCGCCAGGGAGGCGGGACTTGAGCATACGGATGGGATCCTCTGCCAGTGGAGGGGCATGCTGTGGGATTTACCCCGGGACAACGGCAGCGGAGAGAGCAGCTGGAAAGGCACGTGGCGAGGAACGCCACACACGGACTCGTAATCCGAGTCAGACACCCGCAAAGAGTCGCAGCCTTCGCAGTTTTGACCTTTCTTGCATCTTTTACCCGTTCGGATAAAATACGGACACGCGTCCCACTTCTCGGACCAGCACTCATACTCGGATAGAGCCATATTTTCTTTCAGCATGTCCCGGTAGTCCTCCTTCTCCGCCTCGCCGTCCTCCTCGCTGGTGCTACAACGGCTGGACACGTCGTGAGGGTGCCTCTGGGTGTAGATCTGCCGCACCCAACGTCGAATGCGGTCACGCTCCTGCGTCAGCGTGTGAAGCCGCTCGGACGACAGCTTTCTCACCCTCACGATGACCGAATCGAACTTGAAAACCCGCTCCAGAACGCACATGCACTTGCCGCACACAAACTCTCCCCGCCCCTCGCCCCGAACCACCGGCTGGCCTACGATGTGGGTCAGAATTGCCAGCAGATCCGTGTTTTTGGAAGGGGAGTTGAGGGACAACTGGGACTTGGAGAGAGACGAGGAGGAGCCGAGGGACAACATGCTGCCTGAGAAGGGAAGACACATGTTTATCCCATGTAGCATGACGCGGCACCCCACTTTAACACTCACCCCACGGGCTGCTTGGCGTTGACCCGGATAGGCTTCCTCCACGCAGGGACCTTGTGGGGGTCTGAGGCTGACCTGCCTTCTTGTGTTGGCCCCCAAACAGCCATCGCCTTTGATTTCCCTGAAGAGCACCTCCACATATGCGGCAAAAGTCATTTGCACTCCTGGAGGCCATCTTGATGAGCGGGATATGAAATAAGAAAAAAAAATAAACATAGTTCATTGAATTAATGCGTGCCTTCACAGAATGAATTCATTTATTCAATCAACAAAGTTCAGACAGACGTTTAGGCGGAAATGACGAAATGTATTTCAAAATAAGAGACGTTGACTGTTAGCTTCAACATTGCTCCATTACTAATCATGTAATCGATACACACAAACCAAACAATGCACTAATCTTTTGCTCGACGGGCTAAAAACGATGTTTTGCTATCCTTGTTTGCCTTAAGAACTGTTAGCGAAAAGTGTCACAAGTTCGTCGACCTTTGGCCACGCAGACGGCGAAGTGTCCCTGAACTAAACTTTTCCCTTTCACGCCTCATCACCGGAGCTCACAGTCACTTCTGCCACATTAAAATGTCCTTTTTCTCCCCCGTGTGGACATGATAGCAATTGTAAAGCAACTCAAAAGTGTACACGCACACAAACTTTGACAGAAAACAGCTGTCACAAGCGTCTGTCCTTATCTACTTGTTCCGAGGGTACCTGAAAGCAGCGTGCTTTTACAATATAGAGCCACGTAGGAGGTTACCTTCAAACAAGTGTGCGTCCATTCAACAAACAACCCCTAAGTTAGCTTTTTAGGCACATGTATAACTTTTCAATCTTGAATTATTGTTACCTTTGAATGCGTCGAGCTGACTGCTGCTCTGCCGGCCGGACGAGACAAACTCCAAGAAATCTTCAACGAAGAGCAATTGTTTCCCGCGGAGTAACACATCAACAGTTGGAGTGACTCGGCTGAACCGCAGACTGCAGGGAGGTGGGTGTCACCTTGCTGACGTCATCAGACATACCTGTTGGGTCCCGTGACCGCAAGCGGAAGTGGTTCATTTGTCCAATCGTTGTAATCCTGACTTTTGGACGTACAATTTCCCTTACATTAGCCTCCACAAGAGGCGGGATTAAAAAGCTAGCATGCAATTGAGCTATGACTGAATTAATGTACATAAAAATAACCATTTACTGATATAAAGAAGATGTTCCCACGCGGTATGCAGTAGTAAAACTTAAGGCAAAAGTTAACATAAGACTAAAAATATTTAAAACAACTCCACAGGTGACGGAACATTAATGTGTGATTTGAATGTTTGAATGGGCAATTCCACCAATGTCCACTAAGGGGCAGTAACGGTGTGGTCATCAACCACCCCTGCCGATATTTATCTGAGAGCAAAACACAATAAGGTAAAAACAGCCGCGTTACTGTCTTTGAATTGGAGTTAGTGGAGTATTTTAGCAAGACAAGCACATATAAGGTACATAGTCTCTTTTTCTTTTACGGTAAATATTCTTAAAACCTTGAATATATATACTGCCTTTTATTAGGAATACAGCTAATGTCGTTAATGTTGATACAGGTACAACGCAGGTTAGCCTCTGAACAAAATGTAGAAAACAACGTAAGAAAATGTGTATTTTTTTTAACCATTGTGTACTTTTTAGACTTCAAAGGAGCGTGTGCAAATCACTCTAAATTACATTTTTTGTTAATATCAAGAAGTATAACACCACCGCCGATTGTGGTGTAAAAGAACATATTGCACAAATGTCTAAATTATTCATAACTACGAATGAAACTGCAGTAAAATTGATGTATAGTCAGGGGTGTCCAAATATGGAAATTATCATTTAACAAGGAAAAACACCAAAAATCAGTGGTCATTTTACATTTATTATGAGGACAAATAACCCAAAAAATGTATAGATTTTTTTATTTTGTTACTACATTATGAAAAACAAGCAAAAATAATTGTCTTTTTTTAAAAAAAAAAAAGTGGTTGAGGCAAAGTCTAATTGTTATACAATAAAGCCATAATATCCCAAGAAGATTTTTTAAATGGAAATGGAAAATTACAAAATAAAACAGAAATGGCAAAAACATCTGTAATTTTATGAGAATGAGATAAAAATATTAAGAGAAATATGTTGTATTCTGGATGCATGGCGGTCGAGTGGTTAGCGCGCAGACCTCACAGCAAGGAGACCCGAGTTCAATCCCAAAAACATGCTAGGTTAATTGGCCACTCCAAATTGTCCATAGGTATGAATGTGAGTGTGAATGGTTGTTTGTCTATATGTGTGCTATCCTCTCGCTGGGATAGGCTCCAGCTGCGACCCTCGTGAGGGATAATGAATGAATGTTGTATTCTAACAAAAATAGTTAAGGATTCCTGAGAAAACACTTGTAATATTATGAGGAAATATAATAGTAAAACTGTTTAAAAAAATTATTTTGTCATTTAATTTAATAATTTAATTATTATAACTTTTTCTTAACCTAATTGTTGCTGTGTTTTGTTTTTCATAATATTACAAAAATTAAATTAATAAATTTTCTTTAATATTTCAACTTTACACTATTAAAATGACAATATTTTCCTTTTAATGCTGTGATGCTCATTAAATGACTTTTCCTGCTTTTTTCTTTTGGTATTTTGACTTTAATCTTGTAAAAGTGATGAGTGTTGATTTTTTCATTTGTGCTGTTTTCTTCATTCATTCATTCATTCATTTTCTACCGCTTTTTCCTCACGAGGGTTGCGGGGGTGCTGGAGCCTATCCCAGGTGTCTTGGGGCGAGAGGCGGGGTACACCCTGGACTGGTCGGCAGCCAATCACAGGGCACATAGTATAGACATGTGCTGTTTTCTTGTTAAATTAAATTTTTATAATGTACCGCGGGCCAATAAAAATACATCCACGGGCTGCAAATGGCCCCCTGGATTGCTCTTTGGACACCCCTGTTGTACAGTATCAATCACGTGCATCCATGTTGGCGGCATTGAAGTTCACGCAGTGCGATCGAGAGTCTTCCTCTCAGAGCGTGAAGATGCGTTGATGTCAAGTCAGCCACTTCTGGATGCAGCTGCTGAACACTGTGAAGTTGGAGTGCCAGTGGGTGTGCTTCACTCCCGAGTGGAGGCACAGCGACACATCTCCACGGGTGTTCAGTGTCTTCAGTCCGAACGTGTCATTCCTGTAAAACTTTTAAACAAACAGGCAAAAAGGAAAGACGGTCCTTTAGTGGAACAAAAAGCGAGGAACTGAGAAAGGGGCGCTGCCTTTACAAAGATAACCGAGAAATTAGGGATGTCTGATCATTATCATTAGTACCGCTAATGATCAGGGGTTCCAAAGTGTGGCCCGGGGGTCAAATGTGACCCGCAGCTGTTTTTTATTGGCTCACGGCACCTTTGAGAAATACCAATTACACAAAAAAGCCAAAAAACGGAAAAAAGAGAGGTAACTTTACAAGAATAAATAGAAAATTTTGAGTGTAAAGTAGGAAAAAAAATAGCTAAAATGTAATAATTAAAAAGAAAATTTGCTAATATGAGAACCATAACAGAGAAAAACTTGCAATGTGTGTAAAATTGAGTTGGGAAAACGTTATAATACTAAAATGAAGTCAAAATATGGCAATAAATTCAGTCGGTAACGTTAAGAGGGAAAAATCTACTAGAAATAAGTTAAAATATTTGTAAAAATAAAAGGCAAAAATGTGTAATATAAGTAGAAATTACTAACTTTTTCTTTCAGTATAAAAAATAAAAAAAATCATGTAAACATATCTACATGGGCTGGTATAAAAAAAAAGGAAAGTGGCCCCTGTATCTGTATTTTATGATCAATTCAATGATTAATCACCCATTCAGTAAGTACAACTGCATATTTCAAAGAACATGTCAAAAATAAACCCTTCTATGTCGCTGAGTAAGGTAAAAAAAATGACCATGCGTAAAATAAACCATTTTTAAATGTGATTTGTGATGATATTTATGACCACTAAACTAAACGTTTGCTCATAGAGACGAGTTGAGACCTACTAAACAGCGCCTCTGTTGGTTATAGTTGAGTACTACAAGCTATTTTGCCTCAATTGCTTCAAGAGGCGATTAGGTACAAAAATTAGGTACACTTGCACAATCAAAAAGCTGTAACTTTATCATATGGAATATGGAATGATCATCTTTGTAAAGGCAGATAGATTAGTGCTTTGCGGTTGAAACATGAAAGTCCATGTTGTACCTCCTGGTTCCTCATTTCCACGACGTGCTCTTTGTTGTCATAGAATCCAAAATGGCTGATGAAAAGAGGAAACGGGTGTTAAAATCTCACTTTCATGCCTCCGCGGTTATTTTGGGAAGTGGCACTTCTCTAGTTGCACCTGAGTTTACGTTTATTATGAAAAAGATCCTCTTTTTCCAAAATGTCAACAGGCAAATAAGTGGTGAAATGTGGACACGTACTATGCTTCATGTTCCCAAAACAGCTAGAACAAGGGTGCTCAATGTGCAGCACAGAGGCCATTCCAAGCCTGCGGGTGCTTTTGTAAATAAAAAAAAAATAACAAGAAAACTAATAAAAACAACATCCATTATAAGAAAAAATCATTTTAGTAGCACAAAGTTGAAATATTAAAGAAAAACAATTGTTTTTTTAAACGTTGTGATGTTATGAAAAACAAACAAAAAAGTTCAAAAACTATTATAATAACATGAAAACTAATAAAAACTTGCAAAAATTGCATTAATGCTACATTTATTAGAAAAAAAATATTTTACTAGCTTAAAGTTGAAATTTTAAAGAAAAAATATTCTAAGTAATATTATGAGAAACAAACACAAAATTTTAAAAAACATGAAAACTAATAAAAACTGGAAAAAAAATGCATTAATGCTACATTTATTAGAAAAAATTATTTTACTGGCTTAAAGTTGAAATTTTAAAGAAAAAATATTCCAAGTAATATTATGAGAAACAAACACAAAATTTAAAAAAACATGAAAACTAATAAAAACTGGAAAAAAATGCATTAATGCTACATTTATTAGAAAAAAAATATTTTACTAGCTTAAAGTTGAAATTTTAAAGAAAACATATTCTAAGTAATATTATGAGAAACAAACACAAAATTTTAAAAAACATGAAAACTAATAAAAAATGGAAAAAATTGCATTAATGCTACATTTATTAGAAAAAATTATTTTACTAGCTTAAAGTTGAAATTTTAAAGAAAAAATATTCTAAGTAATATTATGAGAAACAAACACAAAATTAAAAAAAACATGAAAACTAATAAAAACTGGAAAAAAATGCATTAATGCTACATTTATTAGAAAAAATTATTTTACTAGCTTAAAGTTGAAATTTTAAAGAAAAAATATTCTAAGTAGTATTATGAGAAACAAACACAAAATTTAAAAAAAACATGAAAACTAATAAAAACTGGAAAAAAATGCATTAATGCTACATTTATTAGAAAAAATTATTTTACTAGCTTAAAGTTGAAATTTTAAAGAAAAAATATTCTAAGTAGTATTATGAGAAACAAACACAAAATTTAAAAAAACATGAAAACTAATAAAAACTGGAAAAAAATGCATTAATGCTACATTTATTAGAAAAAAATATTTTACTAGCTTAAAGTTGAAATTTTAAAGAAAAAATATTCTAAGTAGTATGAGAAACAAACACAAAATTTTAAAAAACATGAAAACTAATAAAAACTGGAAAAAAATGCATTAATGCTACATTTATTAGAAAAAATTATTTTACTAGCTTAAAGTTGAAATTTTAAAGAAAAAATATTCTAAGTAATATTATGAGAAACAAACACAAAATTTAAAAAAACATGAAAACTAATAAAAACTGGAAAAAAATGCATTAATGCTACATTTATTAGAAAAAATTATTTTACTAGCTTAAAGTTGAAATTTTAAAGAAAAAATATTCTAAGTAATATTATGAGAAACAAACACAAAATTTTAAAAAACATGAAAACTAATAAAAACTGGAAAAAATGCATTAATGCTACATTTATTAGAAAAAAATATTTTACTAGCTTAAAGTTGAAATTTTAAAGAAAACATATTCTAAGTAATATTATGAGAAACAAACACAAAATTTTAAAAAACATGAAAACTAATAAAAAATGGAAAAAATTGCATTAATGCTACATTTATTAGAAAAAATTATTTTACTAGCTTAAAGTTGAAATTTTAAAGAAAAAATATTCTAAGTAATATTATGAGAAACAAACACAAAATTTTAAAAAACATGAAAACTAATAAAAACTGGAAAAAAATGCATTAATGCTACATTTATTAGAAAAAATATTTTACTAGCTTAAAGTTGAAATTTTAAAGAAAAAATATTCTAAGTAATATTATGAGAAACAAACACAAAATTAAAAAAAAACATGAAAACTAATAAAAACTGGGAAAAAATGCATTAATGCTACATTTATTAGAAAAAATTATTTTACTAGCTTAAAGTTGAAATTTTAAAGAAAAAATATTCTAAGTAGTATTATGAGAAACAAACACAAAATTTAAAAAAACATGAAAACTAATAAAAACTGGAAAAAATGCATTAATGCTACATTTATTAGAAAAAAAATATTTTACTAGCTTAAAGTTGAAATTTTAAAGAAAAAATATTCTAAGTAATATTATGAGAAACAAACACAAAATTAAAAAAAAACATGAAAACTAATAAAAACTGGAAAAAATGCATTAATGCTACATTTATTAGAAAAAAATATTTTACTAGCTTAAAGTTGAAATTTTAAAGAAAAAATATTCTAAGTAATATTATGAGAAACAAACACAAAATTTAAAAAAAAACATGAAAACTAATAAAAACTGGAAAAAAATGCATTAATGCTACATTTATTAGAAAAAATTATTTTACTAGCTTAAAGTTGAAATTTTAAAGAAAAAATATTGTAAGTAATATTATGAGAAACAAACACAAAATTTTAAAAAACATGAAAACTAATAAAAACTGGAAAAAAATGCATTAATGCTACATTTATTAGAAAAAAATATTTTACTAGCTTAAAGTTGAAATTTTAAAGAAAAAATATTCTAAGTAATATTATGAGAAACAAACACAAAATTTTAAAAAACATGAAAACTAATAAAAACTGGAAAAAAATGCATTAATGCTACATTTATTAGAAAAAATTATTTTACTAGCTTAAAGTTGAAATTTTAAAGAAAAAATATTCTAAGTAGTATTATGAGAAACAAACACAAAATTAAAAAAAAAACATGAAAACTAATAAAAACTGGGAAAAAATGCATTAATGCTACATTTATTAGAAAAAAATATTTTACTAGCTTAAAGTTGAAATTTTAAAGAAAAAATATTCTAAGTAATATTATGAGAAACAAACACAAAATTAAAAAAAAACATGAAAACTAATAAAAACTGGAAAAAAATGCATTAATGCTACATTTATTAGAAAAAATATTTCACTAGCTTAAAGTTGAAATTTTAAAGAAAAAATATTCTAAGTAATATTATGAGAAACAAACACAAAATTTTAAAAAACATGAAAACTAATAAAAACTGGAAAAAAATGCATTAATGCTACATTTATTAGAAAAAAAATATTTCACTAGCTTAAAGTTGAAATTTTAAAGAAAAAATATTCTAAGTAATATTATGAGAAACAAACACAAAATTTTAAAAAAACATGAAAACTAATAAAAACTGGAAAAAAATGCATTAATGCTACATTTATTAGAAAAAATTATTTTACTAGCTTAAAGTTGAAATTTTAAAGAAAAAATATTCTAAGTAGTATTATGAGAAACAAATAAAAAATTTACAAATTTAAAATTATGATTCATTATTATTATTTATTTTGCATGTGTGTCACACTGAAATGTTTCAGATTTGAATATAAGTCAATGAAAACAAATAAAAACTGGAAAAAAATGCATTAATGCTACATTTATTAGAAACAATTATTTTACTAGCTTAAAGTTGAAATTTTAAAGAAAAAATATTCTAAGTAGTATTATGAGAAACAAACACAAAATTTTAAAAAACATGAAAACTAATAAAAACTGCAAAAATTAAAAACAATTAAAATTATGATTCATTATTATTATTTATTTTGCATGTGTGTCACACTGAAATGTTTCAGATTTGAATATAAGTCAATGAAAACATAACTGAAAAAATGCAGTTTTTAAATGAAACTCCTTATTATTAATATAGCTTTGGGACTCCAACAAACCACAGTGAGAGCCATTATCCACCAATGTCAAAAACATGGACCAGTTGTGAATCTTCCCAGGAGTGGCCGACCAACCAGGGGCAATCACTTATGAAAATATGAGCTTATGAATTTTTGCTCCTTTAATAATAAAAGTTCCATTTACAGTAAAAGCTGCATTTTGTGTTCCGTCGTGTTGTCATTGATATCTAACCGTTCTTGTCAGGAATGTCCAAATGCAAGGGGAACATCAAACCTGGACTGCCACGGGGTGATGACGCCGTCGTCGGGTCCTCCGATCAGCACCAGCTTCTTAATGCGCAGGAAGTTGTCCCTCCAGGCTGAGGTGGCGTGATGGAGTACGAACATTTTTACTTCCAGCGCTTCCCTGTGATAC